>NW_026294562.1:51409318-51680574 GCF_007827085.1 Peromyscus californicus insignis | reverse complement strand
AGAGTCTGTCGTCTATCTCTCCTAATTTGCACCTTTTTGGGGTCTAATTTTTTGTAGCTCTATTTTATATCCTAAATAATTAATAGAATCTCCTCTTTGTATCTTTTCAGGAGCAATTTGTAATCCCCAGCAAGGCAAAATTTTCTTTACTTCTTCAAACATTCTTTCTAAAGTATCTGCATTTGAGTCAGCTAGTAAAATATCATCCATATAATGATAAATTATAGATTTAGGAAATTTTTTATGTATCACTTCCAATGACTGTTGTACAAAATATTGGCTCAGAGTTGGGCTATTCAACATTCCCTGTGGGAGGACCCTCCATTGAAATCTTTTAACCGGTTGAGAATTATTATAAGTAGGCACTGTGAAAGCTAATCTTTCTCTGTCTTTTTCTTGTAAGGGTATTGAAAAGAAACAGTCTTTTAAATCAATAACTATGAGACGCCATCCTTTTGGTAACAGAGTAAGCAAAGGAATTCCAGATTGTAGAGAGCCCATTGGCTGAATTACTTTGTTAACTGCTCTAAGGTCTGTTACCATTCTCCATTTACCAGATTTCTTTTTAATAACAAATACAGGAGAATTCCAAGGGCTGGTTGATTCTTCTTATGCTGAGCATTTAACTGTTCTTCTACCAGCTCTTCTAAAGCCTGGAGTTTCTCTGTCGTTAAAGGCCATTGCTGAACCATACAGGCTTGTCTGTTAACCATTTCAAAGGTAGAGCTGTTGGTGTCTTTGGAAGATCATCAGTTGTTGTGCCCTGTTCTTGTATAATATGGATGGCTGGTGATCACTCATTAGAATAATATCTTCTAATATTTCTCTCAGAAACATGTGCTAGTTTATGATTTGTTTCTGAGATTGGAGGGATGTTAATCTGAGTATTCCATTGTTGCAACAAGTCTCGATCAAAGGCCTGCATAGAGGCTATAATGAGAATCCCTACCCCAATCACAAAGAAACAAATTAGGGAATTCTTGGGGGCTCTCAGATATTGCTGCCTCTGAATACCTGGCTTTGCTGATGTTGCCAGACCTTTGTCACTGTGGAAGGCAATGCCCCCTTGGAATGGGCTGGGGAGCAAGATCAGTGTTATAGAATATTATTTTAAGATGTGTTACATTTGTTTATACTGTGGAACATTTTTTTAATGATGCGAAGATGTTTTGCATTCTTTTCTGTTGCATTTATTTAACTCTGTGAAGTTTTGTTACTATACTTGTCTAAAACACATAATAGTCTAGTAAAGAGCCTTGGAGGGGTCAAACTATCCTTTTATAGTGGTCACCTAAGACCATTGGGAAACACAGACATTTACATTACAATTTATAACAATAGCAAAATAACAGTTATGAAGTAGCAATGAAAATAATTTTATGGTTGGGAGACACCACAACATGAGGAACTGTATTAAAGGGTCACAGCATTAAAAAAGGTAAGAACCATTGCTTTTAACATGAATTAGAAATTATATTGTATGTGTCAGTCTCAAAGTTCAGGAACATTAGAAATGATTAGTAGAACTATGAAAGAAATATTAACTAAATTATACTTGAGACTGATCGTATTTAGGTTGAACTCTTGCCTTATGCCCTCCTGAGGGCCTGTTGTACCCCATACAGAGAAAAGTTCACCTTATATGAAATAGTCTATAGGCAGTCCAACCCCCCTCCCCCCATGATCCTTCGGGTACACCGAGGGCTGTTAATAGATTGTCCAACTCCAATCTCTGAATCCTTAAAAGGATTGCAATGAAGTTTAGGTAAGATCTTTCCTCAGGTCTAGGCTGCTCAGCCTATTGGGTACCATCCACCTGACCATGTATTTCAGTACAGAGGCACTTTATTGATCCACTACTTCAGAAATGACCAGCTTGAATCCAGACGGAAAGGGCCTTACAGTATGAGTCTCTGGATGCCCACTGCAGTTATTCCTGCCTAGATTCATCACTCTCAACTTAAGAAGGCACCCAAGGACCCTACAGAAGGAGAAATGGGCCACCAGAAATAGACAGCAACTGAATGTGGCCCTCTTAAAATTAAGATTTTTTTTTTAATTTTAATTTTTATTTTGCAATACAATTCAGTTCTACATATCAGGCACGAATTCCCTTGTTCTCCCCCCCTCCCCGCCCCCCTCACCTTCCCCCAGCCCACCCCCCCATCCCCACCTCCTCCAGTGCAAAGCCTTCCCGCGAACTGAGATCAACCTGGTAGACTCAGTCCAGGTAGGTCCAGTCCCCTCCTCCCAGGCCGAGCCAAGCGATCCTGCATAGGCCCCAGGTTTCAAACAGCCGACTCATGCAATGAGCACAGGACCCGGTCCCACTGCCTGGATGCCTCCCAAACAGATCAAGCCAATCAATTGTCTCATCCATTCAGAGGGCCTGATCCAGTTGGTGACCCCTCAGCCATTGGTTCATAGTTCATGTGTTTCCGTTAGTTTGGCTACTTATTCAAACTTGGTCTCAACAATTCTCGCTCATATAAACCCTCCTCATTCTCGCTAAACGGACTCCCAGTGATCCACCCGGGGCCTAGCCATGGATCTCTGCATCCAGATCCCTCAGTAGTTGGATGAGGTTTCTAGCATGACAATTAGGGTGTTTGGTCATCCCATCACCAGAGTAGGTCAGTTCGGGCTGTATCTCGACCACTGCCAGCAGTCTGTTGTGGGGGTATCTTTGTGGATTTCTGTGGGCCTCTCTAGCACTTTGCTTCTTCCTATTCTCATGTGGTCTTCCTTTACCATGATCTCCTATTCCTTGTTCTCCCTCTCTGTTGTTGATCCGGCTGGGATCTCCATTCCCCCAAGCTCTCTTTCCCTCGACCCTCGCCCTTCACTATCCCCACTCATGTCCAGGCTGTTCATGTAGATCTCATTCCATTTCTCTGTCATTGGGTGATCCCCGTGTCTTTCTTGGGTTCCTGTTTTCCAGGTAGCCTCCCTGGTGAGGTCTGCAAACCTTATCATGTCATTGTTTTTCTCTGCTGAGTAGTATTCCATTGTGTATATGTACCACATTTTGTTTATCCATTCTTCAGTTGAAGGGCATCTAGGTTGTTTCCAGGTTCTGGCTATTACAAACAATGCTGATATGAACATAGCTGAACAAGTGCTTCTTGTGGTGTGGTTGAGCATTCCTTGGGTATATGCCCAAGAGTGGTATAGCTGGATCTTGGGGAGATGGATTCCCAATTTTCTAAGAAAGCGCCATATTGATTTCCAAAGTGGTTGTACAAGCTTGCATTCCCACCAGCAGTGGAGGAGAGTTCCCCTAGCTCCACATCCTCTCCAGCATAAGGTGTCTTCAGTGTTTTTGATCTTAGTCATTCTGACAGGTATAAGGTGGTATCTTAGAGTTTTTTGATTTGCATTTCCCTGATGATTAGGGATGTTGAGCAATTCCTTAAATGTCTTTCGGCCATTTGAGTTTCCTCTGTTGAGAATTCTCTGTTTAGTTCTATAGCCCATTTCTTCATTGGACTGTTGGGCATTTTGATGTCTAATTTCTTGAGTTCCTTATATATTCTGGATATCAGTCCTCTGTCAGATGTGGGGTTGGTGAAGATCTTTTCCCATTCTGTAGGCTGTCACTTTGCCTTGTTGACCGTATCCTTTGCTCTACAAAAGCTTCTCAGTTTCAAGAGGTCCCATTGATTGATTGCTTCTCTCAGTGTCTGTGCTACTGGTGTTCTATTTAGGAAGTGGTCTCCTATGCCAATGCATTCAAGACTACTTACTACTTTCTCTTCTAGCAGGTTCAGAGTAGCTGGATTTATGTTGAGGTCTTTGATCCACTTGGACTTAAGTTTTGTGCACGGTGATAGATATGGATCTATTTGCAGCCTTCTACATGTTGATATCCAGTTATGCCAGCACCATTTATTGAAGATGCTTTCTTTTTTCCATTGTGCACTTTTGGCTTCTTTGTCAAAAATTATATGTTCATAGGTGTGTGGATTAATGTCAGGGTCTTCAGTTCGATTCCATTGGTCCACATGTCGGTTTTTATGCCAGTACCAAGCTGTTTTTATTACTGTAGCTCTATAGTAGAGCTTGAAGTCAGGGATCGTGATGCCTCCAGAGGTTGTGTTATTGTACAGGATTCTTTTGGCTATCCTGAGTTTTTTGTTTTTCCATATGAAGTTGAGTATTAATCTTTCCAGGTCTGTGAAGAATTGTGTTGGTATTTTGATGGGGATTGCATTGAATCTGTAGATTGCTTTTGGTAAGATTGTCATTTTTACTATGTTAGTCCTGCCTATTCATGAACATGGGAGATCTTTCCATTTTCTGACATCTTCTTCAATTTCTTTTTTCAGGGACTTAAAGTTATTGTCATATAGGTCCTTCACTTGCTTGGTTAGTGTTACCCCAGGTATTTTATGTCATTTGTGGCTATAGTAAAGGGTGATGTATCTCTGATTTCCTTCTCTGCTTCTTTGTCCATTATATATAGGAGGGCTACTGATTTTTTTGAGTTGATCTTGTATCCTGCTATGTTGCTGAAGGTGTTTATAAGCTGTATCAGTTCCTTGGTGGAATCTTTGGGGTCGCTCAAGTATACTATCATGTCATCTGCAAATTGGGAAAGCTTGACTTCTTCCTTTCCAATTTGTATCCCCTTAATCTCCTTATGTTGTCTTATTGCTCTGGCTAGAACTTCAAGTACTATATTGAATAAGTATGGGGAGAGAGGACAGCCTTGCCTCATTCCTGATTTTAGTGGAATTGCTTGGAGTTTCTCTCCATTTAATTTGATGTTGGCTGTTGGCTTGCTGTAAATTGCCTTTATTATGTTTAGGTATGTTCCCTGTATTCCTGATCGCTCCAAGACCTTTATCATGATGGGGTTTTGGATTTTGTCAAATGCCTTTTCTGCATCTAGTGAGATGATCATGTGGTTTTTTTCTTTGAGTTTGTTTATATGGTATATTATATTGATGGATTTTCATATGTTGAACCACCCTTGCATCCCTGGAATGAAGCCTACTTGATCATGGTGGATAATTGTTTTGATGTGTTCTTGGAGTCTGTTTGCCAGTATTTTATTGAGTATTTCTGCATCAATGTTCATGAGGGAGATCGGTCTGTAGTTCTCTTTCTTTGTTGTATCCTTGTTTGGTTTAGGAATCAGGGTAATTGTAGCCTCATAGAAGGAGTTTGGTAATGTTCCTTCTGTTTCTATTGTGTGGAACAATTTAGAGAGTATTGGTATTAACTCTTCTTTGAAGATCTGGTAGAATTCTGTGCTGAAATCATCTGGTCCTGGGCTTTTTTTGGTTGGAAACTTTTAATGACTGTTTCTATTTCATTAGGGGTTATTGGACTATTTAAATAGTTTATCTGGTCTTGATTTAACTTAGGTTATGTGGTACCTATCCAGAAAGTTATCCATTTCTTTTACGTTTTCCAGTTTTGTGGAATAGAGTTTTTTGAAGTATGACCTGATGATTCTCTGGATTTCCTCAATGTCTGTTGTTATGTCCCCTTTTTCATTTCTGATTTTGTTAATTTGGATGCTCTCTCTCTGCCTTTTGGTTAGTTTGGATAAGGCTTGTCTATCTTGTTGATTTTCTCAAAGAACCAACTCTTTGTTTCATTAATTTTTTGTATTGTCCTCTTTGTTTCTATTTTATTGATTTCAGCTCTCACTTTGATAATTTCCTGGGGTCTATTTTTCCTGGGAGACTTTGTTTCTTCTTGTTCTAGAGCTTTCAGGTGTGCTGTTAAGTCACTAGTGTGAGATTTCTCCAACTTCTTTATGTGGGCATTTAGTGCTATGAATTTCCCTCTTAGCACTGCTTTCATAGTGTCCCATAGGTTTGGACATGTGTGTCTTCATTTTTGTTGATCTCTAGGAAGTCTTTAATTTCTTTCTTTATTTCTTCCTTAACCCATTGGTGATTCAGTTGGGTATTATTCAGTTTCCATGAGACTGTAGGTTTTCTGTAGTTTTTGTTGTTGTTGAAATCCAACTTTAGACCATGGTGGTCTGATAGAACACAGGAGGTTATTCCAATTGTGTTGTATCTGTTTAAATTTGTTTTGTGGCCAAGTATATGGTCGATTTTAGAGAAGGTTCCATGGAGTGCTCAGAAAAAGGTATATTCTTTTTTGTTAGGATGGAATGATCTGTAGATATCGATAAAGTCCATTTGAGTCATGACATCAGTTAAGTCCTTTATTTCTCTGTTAAGTTTCAATTTGGGAGATCTGTCCAGTGCTGAAAGTGGGGGTGTTGAGGTCTCCCACTATTAATGTGTGGGGTTTTATATGTGATTTAAGCTTTAGTAATGTTTCTTTTACATATGTGGGTGCCCTTGTGTTTGGGGCATAAATGTTCAGAATTGAGACTTCATCTTTGTGGATCTTTCCTGTGATGAGTATGTAATGCCCTTCTTGATCTCTTTTGATTGATTTTAGTTTGAAGTCTATTTTGCTGGATATCAGGATGGCTACACTCGCTTGTTTCTTAAGACCGTTTGATTGGAAAGTCTTTTCCCAGCTTTTATTTTTAGGTAGTGTCTATCTTTGAATTTGAGATGTGTTCTTGTATGCAGCAGAAAGATGGGTCCTGCTTTCGTATCCATTCTGTAAGCCTATGTCTTTTTATAGGTGAATTAAGTCCATTGATATTAAGGGATATTAATGACCAGTGATTGTTCATTCCTGTTATTTTTTGGTGGTGATGGTGTGTGTACTTCTCTTTGTTGGGGTTTACTGCTGTGGCTTTATCTATTGCCTGTGTTTTTGAGGGTGTATCTGACTTCCTTAGGTTGGAATTTTCCTTCTAGTGCTTTCTGTAGGGGCTGGGTTTGTGGATAAGTATTGTTTAAATCTGGCTTTGTCATGGAATGTCTTGTTCACTCCGTCTATGATGATTGAAAGTTTTGCTGGGTATATTAGTCTAGGCTGGTATCCACTGTCTCTTAGTGTCTGCATTACATCTGTCCAGGTCCTTCTGGCTTTCAAAGTCTCCATTGAGAAATCGGTGTTATTCTGATGGGTTTGCCTTTATATGTCACTTGGCCCTTTTCCTTTGCTGCTCTTAATATTCTTTCTTTATTCTGCACGTTTATTTGTTTAATTATTATGTGGCGAGGGGACTTTTTTTGGGGTCTAGTCTGTTTGGTGTTCTATAGGCTTCTTGTATCTTCATAGGCATTTCCTTCTTTAAGTTGGGAAAGTTTTCTTCTATGATCTTGTTGAATATATTTTCTGTGCCCTTGAGTTGGTATTCTTCTCCTTCTCCCTATTATTCATAGGTTTGGTCTTTTCATGGTGTCCCAAATTTCTTGGACTTTTTGGTTCATGACTTTGTTGGCTTTAGTGTTTTCTTTGACTAATAAATCTATTTCTTCTACTGTATCTTCAACGCCAGAGATCCTCTCTTCCATCTCTTGCATTCTGTTGATTATACTTGCATCTGAAGTTCCCAATCATTTACTCAGATTTTCTATTTCCAGCATTCCCTCTGTTTGTGTCTTCTTCATTTTTTCTATTTCCCTTTTCAGGTCTTGGACTGTTTCCTTCATTTGTTTCATTGATTTTTCTTGATTTTCTTTCAGTACTTCATTGTTTTCTTCTAGGACTTTATTGATTTCTTCTAATTTGTTTGCCCTTTCCTCTAGTTGTTTACATTGTGCTTTGTCTTTTCCTCTACACAAGCCTCTAGCTTCTTCATGATGTCATTCATAAGGCTGTTTTCTTCTGCTTCTTCCAATTTCTGATGTTCAGGTCTAGGTGTTGGAGGAGGGCTAGGTCCTGGTGATGATGTATTGCTATTCATTTTGTTGTATGTGTTTCTGCCTTGACGTCTGCCCATCTCCTTGTGGTTTGTTCTTGGTCTTATCCGCACACTTGTTTCAGACAGAGCTGACAGATTCAGGAAGTGTCTCTCTCTTGTCTAGATGGGAGCTCTCTTGTCCAAATTGGATGTCCGGGGCAGGATGGGAGCTCTTCTCTCTCTCTCTCTCTCTCTCTCTCTCTCTCTCTCTCTCTCTGCTCCAGAAGGGAAGTCCGGGGCAGGATGGGAGCATGGGAGCTGGGGGGCTGGCCTCTAAGTCTCAGGAAAAGGGCAAGATGGGAGCTGGGGGCCAGCCTCTAAGTCTCAGGAAGAGGCTTGGGGCTTGGGCGGATGGGCATGGGGGCAGGGTGTGGAGATTGCAGGGTCTGCTGGGGATCTTGGAGAAGGGGATCCTTCCCAGTGGGGCTAGAAGGGAACCTGCCCAGTGGCCAGAACCTGGGGCCAAGTTGGGCAGGTCTTCCCCAGAGTGGCTGGTGTCCAGGGATGGGGTCCGGGCCCAGCTAGGGCACTCACCTGTGCTCCAGAAGGGAAGTCCAGGGCAGGATCAAAATTAAGATTTTTAAGGTTTAAAATTTTTTTTTGTTTTGTTACTAATTTGTTCTTGTTTTCTCTTACTGCTTTGTAAACTACAATCATAGTCCTAACCTGTTAGATTGCATTTATGGTCTTAAACTCTAGCTATGAAAATCCTAACAAGAGTCTCACCTGGAGCCGGGAATTTAGGTTAACAACAGGAGAAATTTTGGCTTCAGTCAGGACCCAGGACCAACCCAGGCTGAACACTGACCTTTGCAATCTATTCAGCCTAGGCTGTGCTGTTGATGTTTGGGCCTAGTTATGCATTTGGCATGGATCAAGTTGCTTGGCACGGTGCCTGCCCAAAAAAGAACATACAGGTACTTGTTACTGTAGCAATCTTAGTCATGAAAGAAGCCTGCAAGACACCCAAATTTATGCTTGTCCAGCTCATGGAGCTTGCTCTCATGCTGAAGACAGTAAACATGAACAGCACTGTACTTCTTAGAGCTTTGTAACTTGCCTCCTGGGAAAACCCCCAAACCTTACTGAGATCAAGCCCAATCATGAACAAGGATCATGCAATCCTGTAACCTTTATGCACAAAATGTGGAACATATATCATTCTCCCCTGGGTACCAAAGAAACCCTGGGGATTTAGGTTATGTCTCTCTGGACATGATCCCTGTACCTTAGTTACAATGCAAAGAGAGCAAACTCAACCAGAAATACCAAAACCTATAGGTCCAGATAGAAATCTCCCAGTACCCCAGATTCTCCCATTATGTCCATGTCTCATCATAGCACACTCACAGCTTACCACAACACACATACATCCTAAGGACATGCCAACTACTGTCAGGCCTATTTCAATTTCTAAACTACCCTTACATATGCCTCTGCATACACTTTCATACACCTTGCCCCCACTTAAAATTCAAAGGACTCCAATACTCACATCTACTCTTCCAACAGAGGTTCCCTTTTATCTATGCTCTCAGCAGCCTTTTCCTTCCTTAATCATTCTGCACCTAACCTAACACAATATTGTTGGCTTTGTCTGGGTCCCAAACTCCCTTGTTATGTGGGGATGGCTTATAACCTATCTATTACAGCATTTCCATAAGTTACTGCTGATACCTGTTTTTGTTCCCAGCCCCAACTAACACTAGGTGATATACAGGGACAGGGACTATGCATTATGTCCAGTGCATCAGATCACATGGCATCTCTTTATTTGGCTAATTGTGTGACCATAGTATGAAACCTAACTGTCACCAGCTTGCTTTGAGAACAAACAACTACTTCTTTCTACCCCTTTAGAAGCCAGGTGGGCCTCTACAGATGGAATAATGGGGTTGCTTATCTGTCTCCTGCATTGTACGTGGAACACACCCAGTTTTGTATTCTCACTCATATTATCCCTCAATTATATTTGTGATGAGGAGGCAGGCTACTTACATGGCCATCCCAGGACCAAGTCGGTGGCTCCCATTTCATTCCATTTTTATTGGGTACGAGAATAGCTGGTTCCATAGCACTGGAAACATCTGGGGGGGTACTAGTTCTATAAGATCAAAGGTTCAAAACTCTAAATGCCCAAATTAAATTCAGTCTCTAGGATGAGAACAAGTAGATTCTTTGGCAGAAGTAGTATTACAAAACAGGAGAGGTCTTGATTTGCTCCTTATGAAACAAGGGCTATGTGTGGCCCTAGGAGAAACTATGCAGTTTCAATCAAGAGTAATTAGAGAAACTTTAGCTATGGTAAGAAACTATCTTAAAACCAAATACTGCTGGGCGGTGGTGGCGCACGCCTTTAATCCCAGCACTCGGGAGGCAGAGCCGGGCGGATCTCTGTGAGTTCGAGGCCAGCCTGGGCTACCAAGTGAGTTCCAGGAAAGGCACAAAGCTACACAGAGAAACCCTGCCTCGAAAAACCAAAAAAAAAAAAAAAAAAAAAAAAAAAAAAAAAAAAAAAAAAACCAAATACTTAGACTACCAAGGAAGAAATAATTGGTACCAATTCCTATTCATCTGGTCCCCATGGCTAACCACTCTCATTTCAGCTGCTGTAGGACCCTAATACTCCTCCTAATACTGTTCACAATCAGGCCATGTATCTTCTGATGCATTATAAATTTTGTCTCCTATCAGACAGACTATGCTAAAATACATATCCTCCACCAACATTATCAGCCCATGCAACAGACAGAAATGACAGTTCCCTATCAAGGATTTGAAGGAGACACATAACCCAAGGGGGAAATGATGGACAAGCCTGACTCCATCTTAAGGTTGGAAGCTATTTTATTACAAGGTGAGAATAAGTTCATTTATGATTATTGTAAAATTCAAGTTTGACCATATATTAACCTATTTCTGGAATTTGACATATATGGTGGTTTGAGTAGGTATGCTTGGCCTATAGGGAGTGGCACTATAAGCAGGTGTGGCCTTATTAGAGTAGGTGTGACATTATTGGAGGAAGTGTATCACAGATGTGGGCTTTGAAGTCTTATATGCTCAAGCTATGCCCGGTAAGGTGCAGTTGCTTCTGCTGCCTGCTGATCAAGATGTAGAACTCTCAGCTCCTTCTCCAGCATCACGTCTGCCAAAACATTGCCATAAAGATAATGGACTAAACCTCTCAAACTATAAGCAAGCCACAGTTAAATGTCTTCCTTTGTAATAGTTGCTGTGGTCATGGTGTCTCTTCACAGTAATAGAAACTCTAACTAAGACTTCATGTTCTCCACCCTATGGAGTTTGACTCATCCTTTGAACATACCCTGAACTGTGCCCTTATAAGATATTCTGTAGCTAGGTGGTGGTGGCGCATGCCTTTAATCCCAACACTCGGGAGGCAAAGGCAGGTGGATCTCTGTGAGTTTGAGGCCAGCCTGGGTTACAGACTGAGTTCCAGGACAGGCTCTAAAGCTACACAGAGAAACCCTGTCTCGAAAAACCAAAAAAAAAAAAAAAATGTTCTGCCAAGGAATCTTGAGATATCTTGAGATGTTCTGTCAAGATGATCTGTCTGCTTCTGTAATTTGCTTGCCAAGTCCTGTATGCTACCAAATTCCTCCAAAAATCCCCAGTTTATACCTTTTTCTCTATGAAAGTTCACCCTTCCTGCTCTCTCAAATTCAACTTTGGAGAGTCAGTCCTATACATAGTAAATAAAGCTTGCTTACTTAACCTAAATTTGGGTAGAGGTCTTTATTTTTGCTTGGTGGGATCAACAAATGTCTAATTTGTAAATTTATTTGCAAAGTCAACACTGCAGAGTTCTATAAAGGGGAATTCTGACAAGATGAAAACTATTACATTTCTTTTTTTCTTTCTTTCTGAGACATGATCTTTATACATAACGCTGACTAGCCTAGACCTCCATTATGTAGATCAGGCTGGCCCAAAACTCACAGAGATCTGCCTGATGTTGCCTACTGTGTGCTGGGATTAAAGACATGAACCACTTCTCCAGGCTCCAATTTGTCAAAAAGTAGTTGTCATTGAGCGTAGCTGCCGTGGTCTCAAAATCCCAGCTGTTGGCTGGAGGAGACTTGAGGGCTGGAGGAAACTTGAGGATCTGGAGTTCAGCTACAAAGTGAGTTAATGGCCAGCCTGAATTACATGAGACCCTGTATGAAAACAAAACAGGCTTCACCATAGCACAACAGGTACTAAGATGCTCATAATGGCTGCACTTGCAATCTCAGTACTTAGCAAGTAGGGTCAAAACAAAAGGTCTGCCTTGAGTTTGAGGCCAACTTGGGCTACATAATGACTTCCTTGTCAGCTTGGGTCATAGAGTAAGACCATGTCTCAAAATAAACAAACAAATAACATTGGAAGAAATGTGCTTCTAGACCAACTATCTACTGCTTTATGTGACAAATGCCACCACCAACTACCTACTGCTTTGTGTATAGCATTTCAACCTCCTGTATTTACTTTTCATTTTTAAAGTTAGTTTTATTGTCGTAGTCTGATTACAGTTTCTGTGATACTTCCAGACTCCTGCCCTTATCTCTTTCTGACCATGGCTTTGTGCTGTCAAGTGGTGAGGAGACATAAGTGTAAACTGCTTCATCCTGACAAGTATCAAGTATACCAATTATCCATTACATTGTATCAATGTAAGCAGTCTGTGGCTTAGCTTTCAAGATTCCTGTAATCTCAGGTTCCTACTTGGCTCTCTCTCTGCCTTGCTGTTTTCCAGAAATTCTATGGAACTTCTATCTGGTCAGATATAATTTACAAGGAATAAAGTCAAAACTTTTTGTTTATTTGTTTTTGTTTTTATTTTTTAGATAAGGCATTGGTTATTTACATAGCCCAGGCTGTCCTCAATTTTGGGGTCTTCTAGCCCAGACTCACCAATGCTGTGAATTATATACTGTTCCACCAAGCTGGGTACATTTTTTTTCTTTCATTTTTTACAGACTAGGTCTCAGGTCTCCAGTCTAGCCTCGAACTCATTTTGTCAACCTCTGATGTTTGAGATTACAGGCAAGCATCACCACATTCAGCTCCTGACAAATTTAAAGCATGTAATTTTGAATTTATAAGTTGTGTTTTGTTAAGTGTATGAGGCCATGTTAATCACCACCCAAATCACCATATAGGAGACTACCAGTAGGACTGGGGCTGAACTCAGCTCAGCTAGATTGACTGCTGTAGAAGAGGACCTTGGGTTCAATTCATGTACCTAAATGCCATCATGGAGAGGTATGCCTGTAATACCAGCACTAAAACAGGAGGATTCCTTCAAGTTCAAGGCCATGGTGAGTCACAAATTGAGATCTTATCTCTCTCTAACCCCCCAAACCACTAACTATATCTTGCCCTCAAGAAAGTCCCATTGAAGTCAGTGTCTTGCTTTTCCCTAGAATCCATGGTGTCTGCTGTTAGGGATTTTCCTTTCCTACAGTGTCATAAAAACAGAGTGAAACAGTTTATAATCCATCACATGGGGTAGGTATAGAATAAAGAGAGCCCTTTTACATCTGTCTTCTTTCACTCTTCAGTGCTTCTGAGATGCTAATCCTTCATTGCCAGGATCTGTGGATTGGACCTATAAGAGTTCCAAATCCAAAGGAGGCTGTCCTTGACTCACTCATGTACTGATGGACACGGTTTCTGTTGGTTTGGAGCCAAGGCCTTGCATGTCCCAGAGAAATGCTCTGCCACTGGAGCTCCTGATGTCCTGGCACTGACTGTAGTGAGCAAAGCTTTGAGGGTCATGATGTATTCTGTGTGGACATACAAATCCATCTGGACAAAATACAAGCATAAGAGTCTATAAAATTTTAGCTGTCAAACTTGATCCATTGTGGCTGTATCATTTTAATTTCAAAGGAACATGGAGTTATGGTTGCTTTTTATCTCTGCCAATATTTCATAATTGGAGTTTAGTATTGGGTATAGAGTAGCTTGACTCTTGTTTCATTTTGTATTTCCCTGATGACTATCTTGCACATTAGTGGCTTAAATGAGAAATGTCCTCCACAGGAGCTCGTATTTGAACATTTGGTTCCCAGTTAGTGGTGCTGTTTGAGGAGGTTGTGGAAGTTCTGGAAGGTGGAACTTTTCTGGAGGATTTAAATTTTTGTTAGCTCTTTGAGAATTTTGTATGGTGTGTAGATGTAATTCTAAACAGTCTTATTAAATAAGAAACACAGATCCAAATAAAGAGTTAAAAGTCCAAGAGGTCAGAGCACTTTAGCTTACCAGCTGCTGCTGTCCTTCCCCTGAGAAAGAGACCTACTTCCTGTGTGTCTGTATTTTTATTGACTTTCTGTTCTGCCTTCTCATTGGTTCTAAACACAACCACATGACCTCCTCATCACTGCCTGTCTATACAGACCTCCAGGTCTCTATGGTTGGTACTTGGATTAAAGGCATGTGTCACCAAGCTGGCTGTATCCTTGAACACATAGACTCTGCCTGCCATGTGATTGGATTAAAGGGCGTGTGCTACCACTGCCAGACTTCTGCTAAATGGCTTGCTATTAGCTCTGACCTTCAGGCAACTTTATTTATTAACATACAAATAAAATCACATTTCAGCACAAATAAAATATCACTATAATGGTGTTTTGAACAAATTTGATTTTCCAAATCCAAACAATTTGTTTAATAGTTTGCCCAACACTACTTAGCTAAAAAATGGTAAAGCTGGATTTAAATACAAACTACTATGTACAACTTCCTAATATTCATATTATATATTATATGCCCATATTATATCATATTATATTATATACATAATATATATTATAGCCCAGGTGGCCTGGAACTCCTGGAAATCCTTCTGCCTCCCTTTCCCAAGTACTGGAATTACATGCATGAATCATAATGTACAGGTTAATATCCTTTAAACAAACTTTTTAAGATGCTGGGGATTGAGTTCAGTGGCCACATGTGTGCTAGGCCTCCCTTCCCATATGTTTGAGGTTGAGCCTCACTGTACAGCTAGGCTGGGCTGGATTCCTCTGCCTGTGTAATACTCCTGCAACAGTCTCTGCAGTGCTGGAACTGTGGTCAGGACAGAAGGACAAAAGCCCCAACTCTGGGGTTTTAACACTCAACAAGTGTAGTGCACCAACACTACAATTAAAGAGACAAAAAGCAGAGAGAGGATTAATCAACATGCTGGGGAAAGGAACAAATGAAAGGATCCAGTGACCCTCAAGTTTGTTTTTTTTTTTTTGTTCTGACATGACCTTTAGGTTTAGATGTAGTACATATAGTTACTGGGGAACTGGGTGAGATGTAGACCTATTAGAAGTCTTGGTCATTTGTGTCGCCTTTTGAGCTTTATTTCAGCTCTGGCTCTGCAAGGTGGTATGAAGAAGTCCTGACTTGTGCAATTTTGTTCCTACAAGTTGATTACTCAAGCTAAAAGGAGCAGCCTCACATTCTGTGTTAATTATCCTTATCTTCCTGGGGTCTGTCCTATGAGATTTTGCCATTCTGAAAATCTAAGGTGAATGAAAGTGTAGGAAAATGAGAAGTCCATACCTTCATCCTTAAAAGAGTAAGACCAGCTATGTAGACAGACACTCCTTAAATGATTAACGGAATATGCCTGTGCAAGTTAAGCTGGAACCTGAGCCAGAGTGACACAGACACAAAATGAAGGCAGAGATGCCAAGCTTCGGTCTGCTTTCAGGTAATATTGTTGGTCTGAATAAAAAAGTCAATGCTTTTTAGTAAAGGCAGTTTTTAAGTGCTTATTTCAGGGTTACAGGCCAGCATTAAGTAACTGAAATCCCAGAAAGAAGATACACCTGCTAAATATTCTTCAGGACTAATTGACTAGAACCTCCCTAAAGGCTGAGGAAACTCAATTAATCTATCACCACACAATGGAGTTGGGATCCCCAGAACTGACAGATAAAAACCTGATGGGTTGTAGCAGCCCACCTGTAATCCCAGGTCTGGGCAGGACAGAAGCAGGCAGATCTGAGTGCTATAATAACTATCCTATTTATACAAGTTCTACCATCACCCAGGACTACAAAGTGAGAGCAGTTATATGACATTTTTTTTAAAGTTCATGTAACTACTTTCACACTAGAACATGTTATTTGAGGCCATTTCATGTCTACAGATCATGATCACACTTGCATCAGAATACATGATCATTATTCCCTTTGAGATGAGAGCTGTGCTTTGTTTCCTTGAGTGTCCATGCCTATCTCCCGAGGTGGAATTGTGTTCCCCAAAATATTGTGCACCCTAATAAACTTATCAGAGACAGAATAGCCACAATATTAAACATAGAGGATAGGCAGTGGTAGCACATGCCTTTAATCCTAGCATTCCAGAGGCAGAAATCCGTCTGTTCAAGGATACAGCCAAGCATGGTGACTCACGCCTTTAATCCCAGAAAGCGAGCCTTTAATCCCAGGGAGTGATGGCAGAAAGTAAAGATATATAGGCGTGAAGACCAGGAACTAGAAGCATTTGGCTGGTTAAGCATTTGGCTGGTTAAGCTTTCAGGCTTTGGAGCACAGTTCAGCTGAGAGCCATTCAGATATGAGGACACAGAAGCTTCCAGTCTGAGGAAATAAGATCAGCTGAGAAGTCGGCCAGGTGAGGTTAGCTGTGGCTTGCTCTGTCTCTCTGATCTTCCAGTATTGACCCCAATAACTGGCTTCAGGTTTGATTTTATTAATAAGACTCTCTAAGATTCCTGCTACAATCTCCTTTCTTTTTGTTAATGTATTTTGTTCAGGACATCTAACTGGGGACCTTGAACATGGTGAGTACGTGCTGCAACACAGAGCTTCGTCCTCACTCCCCCTTGGCTTATGTTCGGCCTCATTCCAGTATACCTTGAAAGACAGCTAAGCACGGGGGCACATTTTTTTTTTTTTGGTTTTTCGAGACAGGGTTTCTCTGTGTAGTTTTGCGCCTTTCCTGGGACTCACTTGGTAGCCCAAGCTGGCCTCGAACTCACAGAGATCCGCCTGGCTCTGCCTCCCGAGTGCTGGGATTAAAGGTGTGTGCCACCACCACCCGGCGGGGCACATACCTTTAATGCCAGCACTCCAGAGGCACAGGCAAGCAGATCCCAGAGTATGCATGTACGTGAGTATGTAAAGACCAGAAGCACTGGATTCCGCTAGAGCTGGAGTCACAGGCAGTTGTGGGCTATCTGGTGTGGGTGCTGGGAACTGGACTCCAGTCTTCTGCAAGAACAGCATGCATTTTAACCCTAAGAGCCACCTCTCCAGCTCCATGAGGCTTTAAAAAACATTATTTAGTGAGTGTGTGTGTGTGGGGGGGGGAGGTAATAGGTAGAATGGGAAAATTGTGATTTTTGAGTTAGAAATCAGAAAAGTGAGCAGGGTCAAGAGTGAAGATCTATAAGCAACTTGCCAACATTCAGTAAACTCAACAATTCATTTCTTCTAATTTCAGGTCTGGCTTTATCTACTGAAATATGAAATTGTATTAAATTTTTGCTGGAAAGGGGATTCTGAGGACACCTCAAGGTAAACTACTTTGAGGCAATGCTTTCTACAATTTTAAGTAAGTTTTCTTTTTAGTTGAATTAAAATTAGACAATTTAAAGATGTTTAAATGCAATATGGGCCAATAAAAATGAGGGAGGGTTAGAAGTAGTTTCATGAATAAGCAAGTTTTCAGATAAATCTTGAGAATAACATTAGCTTAACACTTTTAGATAGTGTTGAAATTTCTAGTTTACAGTGATCCCTGGTGTTACAAAGAAAGACTCATGTGTTAGCATCCCTCTCACTCTGCTTTGAGACCAGAGACTGGTTTTAGTAACCAAAGCTGACCTTGAATTTCTGATCATCCTGTCTCTAAGCACAACCTACCATGTTGCTGGCCAGATCTCTATAATCTTTTGTCTTTTTAACACAGTGTCTCATTGTCTAGTCCTGGCTGGCCTAGAACTTCCTGTAGACCACCCTGGCCTCAGAACTCAGAGATCCTACTGCCTTTACTCCCCCCAAATGCCTGGATTAAAGACATGTGCCAATGTACCAGACTAATGTGGTGCAAGGGATCAAACCCAGGGCTTCATGAATGCTAGGCAAGCACTCTACCAACTGTGACACACTTTGCAAGCTCCCTATCTGTAATCTGACAGACCATTTTTGGGTAGCTGGGAGAGTGGATACTGAGAATCAAATCCAAGGCCTTGTTCATATGTACATACTCTATCCCGAGTTACATCTCCAGCCCCTAATACCATCTTTTGAAATAGCTTCTGGCAGGAGTAGGCAAATGTGCAAACTCATTTTTGTTAAACCTCAACTTTTAAAACAATTTACATAAAAATAAAATTATGGGAACTCATCTAATGTGGTAGATATCAGTATCCTAAATGAATTATATAGGTGATTTCATATTTGCCTCTAAAATACTGACTTACTGGTAATCACCGTCTATTGGAGCTATCTTCCCATCCCCAAGATCATTGTTTTTAGAAACTGTTTCATTGCTTTGTGCCATTAACTGGTAGAGGCATCTCTGAAAAGATGGATGCCCCAGGCACTGCCAGTTGATGGAGATTAGGAAAGTGTTCAGATAAAGGCAGACTAGAAGCTTGGCATACTGGGTAATGCTGTTAATCCCATCACTCATAAGGTGGAGGCAGGGAAATCATGGTTTGGTAGCCAGAATGGAGCTATCTAGACAAACAAAGAAACAAAAGTTAGGCTCAGTGGTGAACAGCACTTGCTGGTCTTGCAGAGGACCTAGGTTTACTTACCAGTTCCAAGGGATCCAACGGGCACATGGTGTATAATGTGTGCATGCAGGGAAAACATTCACACACATAAAATAAAAATAAATAAATACTTTTTTAAAAGATCAAACCCAAAAAAAACAAAATGGAAAGAGAAAATAAAAACAGGCATAGGAGGAACATATAAACGGT
Organism: Peromyscus californicus insignis; assembly: GCF_007827085.1. NCBI lineage: Eukaryota > Metazoa > Chordata > Mammalia > Rodentia > Cricetidae > Peromyscus > Peromyscus californicus. The sequence goes on along the minus strand of NW_026294562.1, from coordinate 51,661,816 downwards.
TTATAATTATGTGAAGGTCCAGACAACAAAGAAATGACATTTCCAGGGACAAGTGAAAAGGTTCTTTTTCACAAGTATGCCACAGGTGCCCAGTGTAACTTCCTAGAAATAACCAATGTTTATAGTAATTCTGTTTTCTAGAAGTGTCTTAGAGCTAATTATATACATTGTTATAGATTCCTTAATCTTTTATCCTGGATGCAGAGGATTTATGCACCACAATTTCATGACTCTCTTTTCTATTAATACAAAATGATATTTCTTTTACTACAAAATAATATTGCACTTGTTATTGTTCATGTTATTTCCTGTGCATGCAGATATTTGTGGATAAATTTGCTACGTATAATATTGCAATCAATTGCCAAAATCTTCTCCCTTAAGGTTGAAAAAAAAATAGTGCCTGACTTTTTTTTAATACTTTATTAAATGCTTTAAAAATTTCATTTAAGTGTTTCCTACATATACATGCTGAAGCATGCAGCTCTGGTTTGTGCCTTTTTCTTTATTACAGAGTGGCATTCAATTGTGTGAAGGTACTACAGTTTATCCATATATCTTCTGATGGACAGTTAAGGCTATTCACCACAGCATGTTTCAAGAGCTCATCATGACTTGTTGTAAGAGGTGAATAAGACAGACTCCAGTGTCGCGGGATTGCTATGAGAGGCACAGCATGCACCATAACTGTAATTAGTTATACAAAAACACCTGTTAGAGTGTCTGATCTATGACAGGTATGTGTTGCTGAGTGAACTAACCATGAATCAGTAAGACTCTGAATGCAGAGAATGCTGAGTTGTTGGTGTGGACACTTGGTAGACTGTGGTTGATAATCCTTAGGAACTGCAGTGCTTAACAATTAACAATTAACATTGACACAAGCTGGTCTCCAGAAAGCTCAGCTGTCTGTGGCTATTGTTTTAAGACTGAGGTGCTCAGGTTGAGAGGGAATAGCCTTTTTCTCTGTTTGCTATGGTAGTTTGAAGCTAGGGCCTCATATTTGTTAGGCAAGTGCTATACCACTGAGCCATAATCCCAAACCCCATATAACCATTTATTGCTTTTAGACTCTGGTCACTCTTTCAATGTATTAATTTAAGAAAATATGTCACTAATTAGTTAAAGAAACTACATCAAGACTGGTTTTTCTACTCTAATGTAAATAGTGCCTTGTGAGTCATCTTTTGAATAGAAGAATTAGTCCCAGCTCCCTAATGGTTACCACACCCAGCTACATTTAGAGTTAATTCATAAGGCTAGGTTGCTTTGTGAAAGTGACACACCAGTTCTTTAAAGCTCAAGTTCAAGTCTATATATCATGACAAAGAAGCAGCTTCATTTAAGAACTTTTTAACTATACATTAGTATTTAATATTTGTGTCATGATGTGTTTTGTGGCTAGGGCAAAAGAACATATCATGTGTCAGAAAATCCTGAGGCAAAGTGGGTCCAATACCCCATCACCACCACAGTCAATGCATTCCAAGACTTCCATAGCTATATAATTTAAAGAACATTCAGTTTTGCAAGGCAAAGCTTTTGTTTGTTTCTAGTTTGGCTTGCTGTATGACTCAGGAGCAAGCATAGCTACCACTATGAGCTCTTGAAACATTAAATCGTGAGGGCTGATGGTGTAGCTCAGAACACACCACTTCTCTTTTGTGTGGGAGACACTGTATTTCACCCCCCCCACACACAGCCCTGTCATCATTAATTGGAGACTTACAGTTCAAATGCATGGTTAAAAAATGGATCGTTTACAAATTTTAGCCCATTGCCAGAATACACACCAAGGAAGTAGAGCAGGTCATGATAAACACAATCCATTAATTACACGTTTTAGAAGTTAGCAGCTTCCCCTTGTGGTCTCAGTCTCTCATTTTTTACCTTTCTTATCTTAAATTCACAAGTATGTATCCACCTCTCAATTATTCTTTTTTCATTTTTAAAATGCTCTTTTTGTATTCTCTTTCCCTGATCTTACTGGGTGTGCCCAGTAAGGACCCATTACTTTCCTCCTCTATAGAAGAACATTATTGTTAATTGTTAATGTTCATTATTATTATTATTATTTTAAACACAGGGTTTTACTGTGTAACCTAGGCATGAACTGACACTTTTTTCCTGCTTTAGCCTTCCAGGTGTCTTAGGGTTTCTACTTGCTGTGACAAAACATCATGACCAAAAACTCAAATTGGGATGGAAAGGATTTATTTGGTTTACCACTTCCAAATCATAGTGCATCATTGGAGGAAGTCAGAATAGGAATTCAAGCAGGGTGCTGGAACGTGGAGGCAGGAAGCAAGGCTTCTTGCTGGCTTGCTTACAGAACCTAGGAACACCAGCCTTGGGATGGCACCACACACAATAGGCTGACCCCCTCCCACAATGATCACTAATTGAAAATGTCTTATAGCTGGATCTCATGGAGGCATTTTCTCAACTGAGGTCCTTCCTCTCTGATGACTCTAGCTTGTGCCAAGTTGACACAAAACCAGCCAGTACAGTAGGCTTTCCCACCACATCAAACAGATATTGCTATTCTTTTACTTCAGGGAATGGAACATAAGTGCTCGAGCAAAGAGTATGCTCTCAACCATTGAACTATATCCCCAGTCCAAGAAAATTATTATATTTTGAGACAGGATTTTTAGCTGCAACTTGTCTTGAACTTCCTTATGTAGCTAAAGATGACCTTGAACTTCTGAGCACCATGCTTCCACCACCTAAGTGCTGGAATTACAGACATGTGCCACAATAACCAGTGTAAGACAATTATTTTTCATATTTATGAAACAAAAATGTAAAATAAAGTGAATCAATACTATTTTATTGGTTTTCATTTATATTATTATACAATTCAAACTTTTCCCAATAAGTTTAAACATGGTGCAAAATAGGAAAAAAAATACAATAGATCAGTAGTTTTCTACAATGTGAATGGATATTTTGAAGCTAGGCTGAGGTGGGTAACAAGATGTTTAGAAAAATACTGTAGTTCTGAGGGGCATGTACACAGAATAATAGGGTTGAACTTGCTTAGTTTTGTGGCTTGGCCAGTTTACAGTCATGGTGTTTACTATTATTTTGAATACGCTGTTAAACTCTAGTTTTAAAGTACTCACGAGTTGGAGACATGAACTGTGCTCAACCCAATTTACAATATTGTGAGTGTACTCTATATACAACCACACAATGAAAGCTGAGTCCTTGAATTCTGGGAACAATTATGTAAGACTTCAGATAAACTCATCAAAAGAGTGAATGAGGCTGGGCATAGTGGAACATGCCTTTAATTCCACAGGCAGTTGGCTCTCTGAGTTCAAGGCCAGCCTGGTCTACATAATAAGTTCCAGGACAGCTAGGGTCACATAAACCCTGTCTCAAAAAACAAATAACAACAATAAAATAGTAGAAAATAAAAAGGCTGCGGTGGTACACACCTTTAATGCCAGCACTTGGGAGGCAGAGGCAGGCAGATCTTCTGAGAGTTCGAGGATGGCCTGGACATCAAAGGCTACAGAGCGAGGAGAGGAGGAGGGAGAGGAGAGGAGAGGAGAGGGAGAGGGGAGAGGGGATGGGGAGGGGAGGGGAGGAGGAGGAGAGGAGGAGGAGAGGAGAGAGGAGAGGGAGAGAATTGACTGAAATGTTGATTTTTGGTAATGCACCCTTAGATAATTACACCTGAAAACCATGAGAAACTGATGGAAATAAGTTAAAACCAACAAAATTATCAAGGTACAGGGAGTGGAAGAATTGATTTAATCAAATTAATGACCATATTACCCAACACAATGCAATGAAGTGCCTTTAGAAATCCCAACAATTTCTACAAGCATAGGAAAAAATCTGAAACTTCACTAAGAAGCACTAAAGATCCTAGATTCTCAATGCAATTTTATGAAAAATAACATAGCTGTAGACATCATATTTTCTGATTTCAAACTGTATCACAAGGCTATAGTAATCAACCATACAAGGTTCTGGGCAAAAAAGTAGACAATAGATCAACAAAATCGGCAGCAGCACATGATTTTAGTCCCAGCACTTGGGAAGCAGAGAAAGGCTGATCTCTGTGAGACCAAGGCCAGCCTGGTCTACAAAGTGAGTTCCAGGTAAACCAGGACTACACAGAGAAACCTTGTCTCATAAAACCAAAACCAACCAACCAAACAGATAATAATAAAAATAGATAAAAATGTGTAAAATATTTAATAGATGATAAAGTTGGCAATACAGCTCATTATCAAAACCAAGGATAAAAATGTGCTAGATCAAAGCTTAGCCACTTACTAGTATTCAACAGAAAACTAGGCCATTGGTTTAAAAATTAGGCCAGAGGTTCTCAATCTTGTCAGTCTTGAATCTGAAGGGACATTTGAGAATATCTGGAGACTCTAATGGCTGTTAGCAGAAGGAAGGGGTATGCTTACTGAAGTTAAGTGGTGAGGGGCACAAAGTGTACTTGATAGCACTGTCGAGTAAAGGATTACTTGGCCTAAGCAGAGAAATGGAATGAAATCTTGTCTTCAACTCCCTGATTATTTGCTACCATGTTGGGATGGGTATCTTAAAAGCAGGTAGATTCATCTTTACTGTATTTGAGAAAAGATTTTATTCAATATCTCAGCTGGCCTGTAACGGAGGGTCCTACTGGCTTAGCCCCTAAATGCTGGGATTTACCAGCATGGGCCACTACACCTGATTCTTCATGATGGTTCAATGATAACTTTGGACAGTGTGCCCCTTGTTGGCCACATTTAGGGGTAACCATTCCCATACAACTCTAGAGCTCCCATTTACCACTCCATTTTGTTTTCCTTAATGTAGTAGATGCAAGGAGAGTAAAATCAGTTGTCTTAAACACCACTCAATGGTGGTTAAATAACACAGAGCTTACTTAGCAAAGTGGTTACTGATAGCCAGTGAATTTCTTGCTTCTCTTTTTTAAAGCAGTTGACCACATTTACCATCATCAGTTGATGTTTTGATTACTTGTACTCTAAATACTCTCTCAATATGTTTTTCTATGCATTTGTGTTGATATATCTGGTTTTGTTAAAACTTTTAGTTTATGTGCATGATCTGATGGTGCCACAGTATGTATATAGAAATCAAAGGACAGGGTTCAGGGGGTCAGTTCTCTCCTGTTATGTGGGTTCTTGAGGTCACACTCAGGTCATCACGCTGAGTGGCTGAACCATCCTAACAGTCCTTTATTTTTTTTTAATTAAAAAATTTACATGTATAGCCAGGCAGTAGTGGCACACACCTTTAATCCCAGCACTCAGATAGCAGAAGTAGGCAGATCTTGAGTTTGAGGCCAGCCTGTTCTACCGAGTGAGTTCCAGGACAGCCAGAGCTATACAAGTGTAGCAGGAATCTTAGAAGGTCTTAATAATAAAAATCAAACCTGAGAGCCAGGTATTGGGGTGAAGACTGGAAGATCAGAGAAGCAGAACAAGCCACAGCTACCTCACCTGGCCAAGTTCCTCAGCTGATCCTGTTTCCTCAGACTGGAAGCCTCTGAGTCCTCATCCAAATGGATCTCAGCTGAACTGCTGCTAAAAGCCTAAAAGCTTAACCAGGCTCTAGTTCCTGGTTTTCACACCTTATATGCCTTTCTGCTTCCTGCCATCACTTCCTGGGACTAAAGGCGTGAGTCACCATGCCTGGGTGTTTCCAGTGTGGCTTTGAACTCACAGAGATCTGGATGGATCTCTGCCTCCAGAAGGCTAGGATTTAAAGGCGTGTGTGCCACCATTTTCTGGCCTCTATATCTAGTGGCTGTTCTGTTCTCTGACCCCAGATAAGTTTATTAGGGCGCACAATATATTGGGGGACACAAACTACAAACTACATTTTTCTTCTTTAAAAAAAGTATCTATTGAGTGGTGGTGGCGCACACCTTTAATCCCAGCACATGGGAGGCAGAGGCAGGCAGATCTCAGTGAGTTCGAGGCCAGCCTGTCCTGCAAAGTGAGTTCCAGGACAGCTAAGACTGTTACACAGAAAAAACCCTGTCTCAAGAAAAAAAAAAGTACTTATTTGATTAAAAATTTTTTTATGTGTTTGTGTGTTTATTTCTCCATGTATGTGAGCCACATCTGCTCAGGTGCCATGGAGACCAGACAGATCCCCGGAGGCCAGACCGATCCCCTGGAGGCTACATAGAACCCCTGAATCTGGAGTTGCCCGACAGTTGGGAGACACCTGATGTGGGTGCTGGGAACTTTAACCCTGGTCTTCAGGCTTTGGGCTTGCTAAGCAAGCTCTCTTAAGAGCCAAGCCACTTCCCTAACCCTCATCTGTGTCTTTCCACTCCACAGTCCACACTCAAATTCCCTCGTTGTCCCCAGTATCCCTCATGCTGATTGCTGGGAGTATGGGTCCTCTTGACACCACCAGGCCTCCAGCTAGGTGCTCCGTCATGAAGGACTGTACTTGGAACTGTGAGCCGAGATCAACCTTTTCTCACGTAAGTTGCTTTTGTTAAGAGTATTTTAATCAGTGACAGGAAATGAAACTAAGACCCGCCTCGCTTTGGGGACTGACTTATCCTGGTGGCATCCTGTCATTTTGTTCCTTTCATTCCTTGTCTTCTATATTTCCAGGCTCGAGCCAGGGCATCGGTCACTATGACAACGTATCTGACACAAGTTGGTTTGGGCTCACGGTTCTGGAGGGTCCAGTTTATTGTGAGGCAAAGCAGGTTGGTGGCCTCTGGAGTGCGTGATGGCGACTGTTGACATGGGACAGACCAGGAAAGAGAGAGAGCCCGCCCCTAGTGGCTCACTTCTGTCAGCCAGGGCCTCACCTCCTGAGGACTCCACAGCCTTCAAATAGAGCCACAAGCAGGGGCCTGACCATTCAAAACGTAAGCCTGTAAGGAAACATTTTAGTTTCAGATACAGGCATAGGGCTGTTATTCCGGCTACTTGGGAGGCTGAGCAAGAGGAGCATGGGTTCAAGACCAGCCTGAGCAGCTTAACAAGCCCCTGACTTGTTAATAAAATAGAAAATAGAGGTCTGTGAATGTAGCTCAGTGATAGAGTACAAGGGCCAGGCTTCTATCCCCAGTACTGGGGAAAAAATAACCCCACAAACTAAACACATATATACATAGCAATAGGATTGGTGGTTTCTCCCACCCACATGTCGCATTCCTGGGTGAGGCTGAGTTAGAGAGACAGCATCACTCAGGACTGTGAGGCATGTCCCAGCTGGGAGGCTCTTCAAACTTCTTGCTTGGGTTTTACAGCACAGGAACTGAGGACCCAATAGAGCAGGCCTCTAGGTCCTTCAGTCGTTACCGTTTAGCAAGAGTCTTTTTTTCCCCCATCCCAACCCCCACAGGGAACATCTGTACAGGTCCAAGATACATGAGAATATGAGTCTCATTTCAAGGAAACGGACTCCCAGAGCAAAGTGACCAGAGTTGGGGACATTCTCTCTGTTTCCCCTGAGCCTAGCTCAGGGCTCTGCCAACCTTCTCCATCAGCAGAGCCCCCCTCCCCAGCCCTACCCCCAGCATACAGCTTTGGAGCCCTCTGGGCCTAGCCTAGAAGTCAGGCCCTGGGCACACTGCTCTCCAGAGAAAGCCCTGCGCCTATCCTTGCCTTTTAGAGACCAGCTTTGCACTGGCGTGGAGTTGTGGGCACAGATGTCAGGGTCCCCAGGGTCTGCCAGCTCAGCAGGGCTCAGGCTCCCCTTGGGAAGGAGGGACCTTGCTACAGGCAGCAAGAGGACCCTGGACAGGAGGCTCTGGCCCACTTCCCAGCAGCATCCCCCTTTCACTTTGGAGTAAACTAAGTCTCAGAGTCTGGAAGGCAATTCCAGGACACACACATCAACCCAGGGAACTTGCTCCTCCTCTGCCCAGCCAATCTCAGGGAGGTCCCCATGGACCAACCAGTCCTCAGCCCAGTTCAAAGCTGCCTGACACAAAAGGGGCACTAGGAATTTAGTCGGCTTCTGCCCTGCATGCTATTCCTACACTCAGCTACTCCAAGGTTGCCAGATGTGAGCCAAGCATGGAGAAATGGTTCAGCCAGTAAAGTGTAAACATAAGGACCTGAGTTCAAGTCCCAGAACTTACTTAAAAAAGGCCAGACATGACAGTGCTTTCTTATAATCCCAACACTGGGGAGGTGGAGACAGGAAGGTCTCTGGGGCTGGATAGCCAGTCAGACAACCTGCTTGGTGAGTTCCGGGCCAGTGAGAGACACTGTCTCAAAGAAAAAAAAAATGGCAGCTGGTACCTGAGGAACAACACCTGAGGTTGTCCTCTGACCGCTACACGCAGGTTGCATGTGCGCTCTCTCTCTCTCTCTCTCTCTCTCATACACACACACACACATACACACACACACACACACACACACACACTAATAAAAGTGAGTAGTTATATCAGTTACTTTTCTGTTGCTGTGATAAAACACCTTGCTAAGTCAACGTATAAAAGAGTTTATTTGGATTATGGTTACAGAGGAGTCCAAGTCCATGATAGCAAAGCAGAAGCACAGCAACAGAGTGCAGACATGGTGGCAGGAACAGAAAGCTGAGAGTTTAGGCAACCGAAAACACAAAGCAGAGAGACCAAATCGGAAGTGTCGATAGGGTTTTATCTCGCAAGGCATCCCTGGTGATGCTGTGGTCCCCACAACAAGGCTGCACCTCCTCTACCTCCCCAAACAGTGCCACCAACTGGAGACCAAGTGTTTAAATGCCCAAGACCATGAAGGACCTTTCTCATTCAATCCACCACAGTAGTGGAGGCAGAATATTGGTCAGTAGATCTCTCTTTACTTCAGCTCCTAAGAATGATAAGACCTGGGGCTGAAGAGATGGCTCAGTGGTGAAGAGCATTGGCTGTTCTTCCAGAGGTCCTGAGTTCAATTCCCAGCAACCACAGGGTGGCTCACAACCATCTGTAATGAGATCTGGTGCCCTCTTCTGGCATAAAGGTGTACATCCATACAGAGCACTCATATACATAAATACATCTTCTAAAAAAACGATAAGACCCTGGCTAGTAATTGAGAGAACTGTGTGAGAGGAGTGCCTCCAGCTCCTCTTATGGTTACTGTGGACCACATCCTGCTCTGCGCATCTTGTACGGAGTTTTTTTAATCTGCATAGCACAAGCATCTATTGTCATTATTGTCCCCTTCTACAGATAAGGAAACTGAGGCCCAGGGAAGTTTAGAGGCCTATCCAAGGCCACATAGAAGATGAGATGGAGTTAGGTTGTTTAATTTTGAGATACTGGGGTGCAGAATCTCTAGCCTTAGATTAAGACTTGGCCACGCCCTCAAAAGGCTGGCTGTGATCACTGGGCACCAACGGGGAAAGCCTCTCTGTTCAGTTACTCTGTGTCCTTGGGCTCAGCTGTTAAATTCCTCTGAAGTAAAAAATCATTAAGTCTGAGTATCTACCTCCAGCCTACTTTAAGAATGTGTATTAGGTAGCTAATGCTGCAATGGTGCTGTGTAACCAGCATCTCAAAGTTGAGTGCTTGGAAACAGTGATCCAGTATTCTCGCCCTCTGTAGCACAGTCTCGCTTGACTTTGTGACTCTGCTCCAGGAGGAGTGTGTCGGTCAATTTTTCATTTCTGTGAAAAATGCCTGAGAGACAGGTTTCAGGACGGACGTTTCTTTGGCTCGTGGTCTCAGAGTTTTGGCCCATGGTTGGCCGGATTTACTGCTTTGGGATCACAGTGAGAAAGAACAATATGGCCATAGGAGAGTGAGGAAGAAGCCGCTGTTCACCTCTAGGAGACAGGAAGAGCCCACCAGAGGCAGGGCATCCCCCTTAGTTAGCCCACTCTGAAATGCCCTTCCAGATGCATCCAGAAGTGAGCTGGCTAATCCCCTCAGAGCTTCTCAGGTCACCACGGCATCCGGCACAGCACAGGGTCCCGTCTCTTCCCGTGGTCCTGTGTCAGCCAAGATTGTGCACGTGTACATGCACAAGCTTATTGTGGAGATTGACTCACATGACTCTGGAGGCCAGAGTCCCACTGTGTGGCCCCTGCAAGCTGCTGCCCCAGAGAAGCTGCAGGTGTGCTTTAGCCTGTGAGCAAAGGAACAAGAATCAAGAGTGTGGATATCCAAGAGGAGGACAGAATGTCAGCCTGACTGAGGAGAGAGCTCCCCCTCCCCCGCCTTTCCTTCAGTCCAGGCCCTTGGTGGCATGATGGTCAGTCTTGATTATCAATTGACTTAGAGTCACCATGGAGACAAGCCTCTGAGCATGTCTGTGAGGGAGTTTCCAGATTAGGTTCATTGAGGTGGGAAGACACACCCTGAATGCGGACAGCATCATCCACCGGCTGGTGGCCTGGGCTGAACAGAAAGAGAACATGAGCTGAGCACCAGTGTCCATCTCCCTCTGCTTCCTGGCTCTGGAGGCAACGTGACCAGCCCCTCACACTCCTTCCTCCATGATTTCCCTACCACGGTGGTCTGTACCCTCAAACTGTGAGCCAGAATAAACTCTTCCTTTCTTTTTATGTGTGTGTGTGTGTGTGTGTGTGTGTGTGTGTGTGTGTGTGTGTGTGTGTCCTCTATCTGCATGTACTCCTTTATTCTAGAAGAGGGCATCAGATCCCTCTACAGATAGATGTGGGTAGATACAGATCTACCCACAGATAGATGGCTGTGAGCCACCATATGGTTGCTGGGAACTGAACTTAGGCCTTCTGGAAGAGCAGCTAGTGCTCTTAACCCGTCCCTTCTGAAGTTGCTTTTGTTGGATATTTTGTTAAAGAAACAAGGAAAGTAACTACTATGGGTGGTCACCTAGAGAGTCCGATGCTAGTCTCTTCCAGAGGCACCCTTCCAGACACACCCACCAATTGTGTCTATCAGTTATCTGGGTTTCCCTTAGCTCAGTCCAGTGTACCCACCCATACAATGAACCATCCCAGGCACAGACTGATGGGCAGCAGCCATATGGGACCTGTTTAGCCTCTTTCCACCTCTCAGCTCACTGCTCGGTACAAACTGCACAATAAGGTCAGAGCCAAGGGGTTGAGGGAACATCCAACTACTACAAAGCCTCGGCCAAGGGACTAGGTGTAATGGCACTCTAGGGCCGTGGAGAAATGGGATCAAGTCTGACAACTTCCACAGTAGGGATGTGTTTAGGGCTGTACAGCTCAGCCTGTGGCTGAACATCAGGCATGGAATCTCTAGAAGCTGAAGAAGTCTCGAGCCCCTTCGTGTGTGTGTGTGTGTGTGTGTGTGTGTGTGTGTGTGTGTGTGTGTTTAGGACAACCTCAGGCGTCATTCCTCAAGCACTATCTACCTTGGTTTTTGGCAGTGTCTCTCGGTGTCCTGGAACTCACCGAGTAGCTAGGCTGCCTGGCCAGGGAGCCCCAGTGATCCACCTGTCTCTGCCTCACAAACTCTGACAGCACAGGTTTGTTCCACGTCTGCCTTTTAAAAAAAAATGTGGGTTCTGGGGATGAAGCTCAGGCCCTCATGCTCGCAAGGCAAGTGCTTTGTTGACTGAGCCGCATTCCCTGCTCCTGGACACCTTATAACGGGAGAAGCTCCCCGGATATTAAAAATCAAGGCATGCTAACTCGGTTTACAATAATTGCGGCATAGATTTAGATGTTTACATTTAGCAAATTAATGCTCTTAGCACACACGCAAATTGCCAAGCAATATAATTATGCTATTCACAAGAAAATTACAGGATTTTAAAAATTATTAATTACTGGTACACACTGGGCAGTGGGGTCTAGCAATGGGTCATGGGTATGATGTTTTCTGATGGATGTCTTCATTTGTTCTGCCTGGGGTCCTCATCCCGGGGTGATGACCTCCTTTGGAAATGGTGTCCAAATTCTAACCCCAAAGCTTTCCTTATGTGCTAGACATTCTTGGGATGCTTTCTTAAAACCTTGGTGCCTGGGGTCACCCCCAGAGTCCTAACTTAATAGGGAGATTGTCCTTAACGTAGTCCTCAGTGTCAATACTTTTTATTTTCTCCAAAACTCACAGGATGATTTTGATGTTCCATCAGTCAGAGTGGAGGACCCCTGGATCAGCGGATGGGTAAGTCTAAGCCAATCTGGGATAACGAAATGTAAGTCAAGACTCATTATGGTTTTGGGGTGAACATCCTCCTCATTGTTGAAAGATAATCTTGGAAAGCAGCATCTCTCATTTGCGGGAACAGAATAAGGAAGCATTCTGCCTGGCTGCCCCTGGTGGCCATCTCACAGTCACCAAGGAAGCCATGGGATGTAAGGAAAGCAGAGAGACAGGGGAGCCTTGACCACATCACACTTGAAGTCTACCAACCTTCCGTATGTGAACCGACAAACTCTCCTCTTCCTGTACCTGTCAGTCTCCAATAAGGCACTTCCTGTACCTGCTGTTGTGAGGGTCAGGTGAGAGATTCCACGTGAAATGCTCAACATGGCACTTTATGGTGATAGATGTAAGCTCTGAGGACCGGGTAGGAAGGACAGGTGACTGAGGCTTCATTGCGCTAAAGAAGCCCCAGGGGTGTGCTGCATTGCCGAGCTTGGGCCTTTGGCCTGTGTATAGCAGGCACTTGATAATATCTGCCCAGTGGGATGGGTGCTTTATGCTTTCATTTCCCTTTGCCTAATGCTCTGATCTCTGCCAGATGCCAAGGAGGGGAATAATCTGATTATCTGATTAAAGTAATATGGCCCTCTCACTAGCCGCTCCAAGCTTAAGCCACCAGGGCAGATCTGTGTGGGTTAAGAGGCTTACCGGCTAAGGAGTGAAGTAAGCAGACAGGGAGAGCAATTCACTAAGCAAGTGCCTCCCAAGTGCTTTCTCTGTGTCTGGGGACCCAAGTTCAATCCCTAGAACCCACATAAATATGGAAGGAGAGAACTGACTCTACAAAGTTGTCCTCTGAGCTTCACATGCACACTGAAGCATGTTCTCTCTCTCTCTCTCTCTCTCTCTCTCTCTCTCTCTCTCTCTCTCTCACACACACACACACACACACACACACACACACACACACACACATACACACACATGCATGATTTTTTAAAAAATTATTTTAGTGTATATATATTGTCTATGTGAATATATGCCACATGTGTGTGCTGGTGCCCAAAGAAGCCAGAAGGGGGCGTCTGATCCCCTGAAGCTGGAGTTATAGGCAGGAGCCAGCTGCCTGGCATTAGTGCTGGGAACTGAACTTGGGTCCTTTGCAGTGCAAAGTGCTCCTAACCACTGAGTCATCTCTTCAGCCCCAGAAACGCAATTTTAAAAAGGGCACATCTTTTATGATTCCACAAGTCCATAGACACAGGAAGCAGATTTGAGTTGTAGGGCTAGGGATGGGTGGGAAGTGAGGAACGCCTGCTAATGGGTACAGGGTTTCTTGTGGGGTTGTGGGGGGGAGAACGTTTGTTCATCTGCTGGTGTGTTTGCAAAACCTTGAATTTTTGCTGAGCTGCGTCCACTTGTACATGTTACAGGTGTGATTTCATCTATAAGGTAGTTGAGAAGACCTGGGTGGAGGCCACAAAGGCTTTGGACGGGTAGTTTTTCAGACAAGTTCTCATATAGCCAAGGCTGCTCTTGAACTATGGCTCTTCCTGCTTCTGCTTCCTGAGTACTGGGATTGCAGACATACACCACTTTTTCCAGCTCCACAGGCTTCACACTGAGCAGACCAGTGTTGTTTTCATTCTGGGCTCTGATCCTCATTAGAACAATCGAGGAAGCCTTTTGAAAGCCCAGACACAGAGAACCCAGGTAATAAGTCCAAAGTCCAGCCTGGCCTGGGAACCAGCACCCTCAGGGGCCTCTGAAACAGTCACCAAACAAGAAACAAGCAGGACATCTGGCTTGGCCAAGAAAGACTCTGAGACCCAGAGTTATGAGTAATGTGCTTTGTCAGGCCCTGTTAGGCAGGTATGATTCATGAACAAGAGCTTGGGCTCTGGAGCCCAGTGGTCCTAGGTTCAAATCTCCACTCTACACTCTACAAGCCACACCTGGAACATGAGCTGCTTACTAAGCTCATAGTCTCTGCTCTGTGGGGAATGGGATGAGAAGCCATACATGAAGGGTTTCTTCTGGTAGCTGGTATACCACAAGCACCAGCCTCTGTAAGCACGAGTCTAGGGGTTTTCATCATGCCTGCTGAGGAGGAAGGGAGTGTGACTTCAGACTCAATTTATTGGTCAAGTTAGGACTTTGAAAATCATATGAATTTTCAGATTCCCATAGGTGCCTTGTAGAACATCATCCCATGGACTGTAAGGGTATCTTGCCCAAGCCCCTTTTCTATATGAATGTTTGTGGGGGCAAGAAGTAGAAATAGAATGGCCTGGCCTCTGCTGCATCTGGCAATGGATTCTTAGGACTGATAGTTATCCCCCATCTTCATCTACAGCACTACCACCAATACGTCCAGGACACGTTCAAGACACTTTTGCAGGCCGAGAAGTGCAGTCTCTGGTAAGACCACTAGGGGTCTCCACGCTCCACCAAATGGCTCCTTCCATGGTCCTATCAAGGGCTTGACTCCCAGCCGTCTTGGAGCACAGATAGCAACCAGAGTGGACCAGGGACTCCAGACCCTGGTCCCCCAGAGTGCCATCAGTCCTCTCTCCTATTCACAAGGGTCAGGTCACAGGTCATGATGAGGTCTAGCCTCTGAAGATGTCGAAGTTCAATGTAATGGTAAGATGTGTCAGGGAGTGGAGCGGAGGAGTCTCTACTGGTTGAATATCTACTAGGCACTAGGGACCAGTTGGTTTTCTTTCACTGTCAGAACCATAATCCTGCAGTTTAGATACTGAGCTCTGTCTTCTACACACCAGGGAGCAGCTGCTTGGGGAAGCATCATGACAGGTTCGGTGGGGCTGGGATTCAGACGCCATTCTGCCCTGTTCCAAAGCCTATGTTCTTTCTGGGTCATCCTGCCACTCAGCATCACAGAGGACACTTTGGGTCCAGCTCCTGGAAAGACCAACTGTTCCCCACCTCCCACACTCAGTCCCTCACAGACACCATCACACTTAGATACACACACACACACACACACACACACACACACACACACACACACACGCTAGCCAGCCAGCTCAGCTCAGTAGAACTCAGTCCTAGCCTCTCACACCAGGCGTTTGTGGAGCGGGTGAGCTATGAAGGGTTAGCATAGATGAGTTATTCTAATTTAACCATCTTCATGGCTTTTATTTTCTCCTCCTTGAATGTACTCTGCACCGGGGGCCTGTCTTCCTGGTTCCTATGAGAACAGTGTTTTTTCTTGAATAGAGCTTGTTTATGGGTTTTGCCTGCTATTACAAAAGCAATCCCTGCTATTGGAGAAAACATAGAGACACCAAGAGAACAGAACCACCCCCGTCCCCACCCCCAGGGACAGCCCAGGCTAGCACATGTGCACGGTCCTTCCCACCCTTTCCTCCTCTGCACACCCTCTGCTACCACAGGGCTCTGGAGTCCCTGTCCTGTCTAAGGTTGTTCTGGGTCATCATAGTGCATTATGTCAGGGTCCTATGTACCCTTGGGCTTGCTCTCTTGGAGAGGGAATAGGATGATTTCACAGGCTCTGTTGTGGAACACTGTCCCCGGAGCACACTCATCAAAGCAGCTACGACTGCTCACAAGAGACTTTCAGGACTGGCTCTGTTGAGACTGGGGAGCTGGCTCAGTGGGTAAAGCACTTTCTGCACAAGCGTGAGGTCCTGAGTTTGGGTCCCCAGCAGTCATATAAAGAGCCGGGTGTGGCTGCATGCATCTGGAACCACAGCCCTCGGAGGTAGAGACAGGAAGATTCCCCAGCACTTACTGGCCAGCCTAGGCAACCAGTGAGCTCCAGTGTCAGTGAGAAACCCAGTCTCAAAAAATAAGGTGTGAAGAGCCTGGTAAGGTAGACAGCTCAGTGAGTACAGGCATTTGCCACACAAGCCTCAGGACTTGAGTTCGAGTCCCAGACACCACAGTGGAAGGAGAGAACCAACTCCTGAGAGCTGTCCTCTGTCCTCCACACGTCATAGTGTGCATACATACCACACATGCACACACCCTAATAATGCATAAAGTTAAAAATAAGGTGGAGATACTGACTTCTGGTTTCCATATGCTTGCACACTGCCACACACACACACACACACACACACACACACACACACACACACACACACACACACACACACACACACACAAAGGATTGGGCCTACAGACATCCTTTCATAGACGAGGTGGGGAGGGTCACTAGACTCCACCCACTTGAGATTGCAGCTAAGCCTTCCCAGCATCCCTACCCGCTCGCTGCATGCAATTCTGACTGAGTTGCATGTGGTCTAGTAGGCTCATGTGGCAGAGGTTATGGAAGGGGGGGCAGTGTCTTACTTTGTGCTGATGAGACTTTTCAGTGATGTGACTGTTTGGGGGTGCCACCCACATTCCTACAAGTAAACCTTATAAGCTCCCCGTTGGAATCATGACATCAGTCAGTCACTGGTGACCTGTCTGGGGTGAGCAGCTGCTTGCTCACATCCCTCCGGGAGAAGTTCATGCTGCAGGGTCACGTGTTTTAACCTCAAGGAGTCTGCTCTTTCGTGCTGAGTGATGAATTGGGAAGGGAAGGGCCAGAGGCTATACACAGAATTTTACCAGAATAATCTGGAGACCAGGACACAGGGCTGGGGAATCCTTAACTCAGCACAGACAAGTCCAGTATAAGAACCTGGGTATCTTGTCTCCTCACCAGATCCAGCTATGGACTCTGCAGGTATGTATGCTCAGACAGACCCTGCTGCCAGCCACAGCTCTGTAGCCATTGTCTTGCAATTGTTATTATTATTATCGTTGTTGTTGTTATTATTACTTTATATTTAAAAACACTGTGCGTGTGTGTGTGTACATGCACACATGCGTGCACCTGCCACAGTGCACATGTAGAAAGTCAGAGAGCAACTTGTAGGGGCCAGCTCTCCCAGTGGATCCTGGGGATCCAATTAATGCCAGGGTTGGTGGCAAACACCTTTACCTACTATGCCAACCTTACCGGCCTCACAGTTTTGGGGCTTTTAATCAGTTACATGTGAGAGCCCTGCATTTCCTTCTGCATTGAGCTCTGCAAATTATGTAGCTGGCCTGTTCCTAATAATAATACCAATTACCGACAGAGCTTGCTGTACGCTTGTCACCATGCATTTTTTTCCCATATGGAATTCACCTGCCCCTCACAGCAGCCAGGTGTAAATTGCTTCTATTCATCTCAGCCAACCCACATGAGAAGGCGTGCCAGGCACCAGGTACTTCATGTATACTGGTGCCCCAAAGGCTCCCAGCAGGGTGAGAGGTGCCATGACCACCCCCGTTAGAGTCAGGAACTGAAGTTCAGGAGAAGTCACTCACCGCAGTTTGCAGCTAGGGAGGGTTCCAGCTGCCATTTCAATCATCGCTTGTCACTCCTGTGCCTCCTACCACTGTGTGGCAGCCAGCACAGGCCCTGCCTGGCTAGCCAGGGGCTGTCCCATGTGCTCTGCACCCCCACCTGCCCTGCCTCAGCCTCCATCCTGGCTGTGACGGGCACCCCACAGTGCCTGGGAGGGCACGTACCTCTACCCATGCTGTCAGCTTCCATTCCTGCCACCTCCTGATGTGACAGCTGCTGCACCAGGCCAACTCCCAGGCCCAGGTGTCCAATCTGCGCCCCCGCCACCACCCTGCCCCTGCACAGAGCCTTGGGACCAGAAGGTGTCACTTTCCATCTTTTCCTCGTGCTGCTGAGCTCATGAGACTACAGGTCCTAGGACCAGGTTCATCAGTGATGGTTACTGCTGAGACGACAGTCCCAGGGGGAGTCAGGGTGGCTGAAAGCCAGTCCGCAGGGATCCTCACGTGCTCAGGCTGGCTTGTGCAGATTCTTGTCTGAAAATGGGGAGAAGAGGCTGGGCTCAGCAATTAAGAATTCGGGATCTGGGCATGCACAACCCTAAGTTCAAATCCTACTAGGTCCAGCACCCAACAGTCATATGGTGCTGTCCCCTGGAGAAGACAAAAGAGCAAAAAACACAGGCGCCTGGATGAGGACCTCAGCCCTGACAGAGACCTCAAGTTCAAATGACAACTTGGGCACTTACTACAAGTGGGACATTGTGCGAGTCTTCAACCATCCCGAGACTTACCCTCTGCCAACCTCCTAGGTCTCTGTGGGGACTGAGCCATCTTATGGCTGTGAAACCCTTCTGTGGTGTTCCGTTATGACAAAATATGACTGCATTGATAACTCCTACTGCCCCAGCAGATTAGGTGCCCTACTGGGAGGATTATAGACAGGGCAGACAGCTAAAGAGAAGGCCAAGTTCAAGGCCATGTTCCCACAGTCCTGGGAATTTGTAGCTGAGGCCTAGCCTGGCTGGACACCAGATCCTGACTGAGAATCAGGAGCTAAGGTACCAGGAAGCTCTTGACAGGCACATAAAACAGTTTATTCAAAGCCATGGAGTAGACCCAGCCCCCCATCAGCCTAGGCTCTCTACCAGTCTCTCTACCCTCCCAGTGTGGGAGTAAGAGGTGGAGCTCTGGTGTCAGGCCTCTGTCCCCAACTCTTTGCAAGTCCCCTCTCCTCCATTGACCCAGCTCCCAGCCCTCCCCACATCCATCACCCTCATGAGCCCCTGAGGAGCTGGCTAACACACTCATTGAGATGCTGCAGTAGAGGTGGGGCCTGGGAGGACTTTTCTAAGCAGCTCCAAAGGATGCAGGATCACACTCTGAGTAGCCAGCATCCAAAAACACCACAAAAATGCAGGTCTTGAAAATTAATCCTAATTTGGGATGTTGGGTTCTTAGCCTGATCTGACTAGGGTAGACTTTGATGGCCTGTCTGAGAGAAAATTACCCACAGAGGTCACAGGGAATCCTCACTAAAGGCTCAGGATTTGGTTTTACTCCTAAGGGCAAAAAACAGGGTGAGTCCCATCAGCTTGGGTGACAAGCCACTGGTTCTCAAACCTGACCCAGTACACCACATGCCCCAGAACTACGTGAAGATTAAAATGTATAGACTTCGAGTCCCAGGAGACAGATAGTATAGGATTCCCTTAGAGGAGGCAGAAAGTAGTCTCTTACAGACACTGAGACAGAAGGGTGGGGGCCAAAGGCAGGAAAGGGGGATGGGAAGATGGGAGGCTCTGTGCAGCAGGTGCAGAGGTTCAGCCTTGCACTGTAGGAAAGCTCCAGAGACCTGATGCACAATTGAATCTGTTTACTACTGAACTGAACACAAAAACAAGGACCAGCCAGACAGCAAGTGCCACGGATTGTATGACTTCAGTTCAGTCCCAGGACCCACACGGAGGAAGGAGAGAACCAACTCCTAAAAGCTGTCCTCCGATCTTCATACACACCACGGCGTGCCTGTGCCCACGTACACTCGGACGCTCACCCACCCCATGCACAAATTAAATAAACGTGTAAAAAACAGTTGCTGGGTGTGGGAGCACTCGCCTTAACCCCAGCACTTGTGAGGCAGAGCTAGTGGATCTCGGCGAGTCTGAGGCCAGCCAGAGCAGCACAGGGAGACCCTATCTCAAAACAAAACAAAAAGCAGTTAAAATTGAAGCTGGGGATACGGCTCAGTTGGTAGAATGCCTGCCTATCAGGCACAAGGGCCTAGGTTCAATCCCCGGCCTTGCATAAATCAAGCGTGCTACATATCTGGAGAATCAAGAGGATCAGAAGTTCAAGGTCATCTTTGAATGCATAAAAAAAAAAAAAGCCAGCCTGAGCAGATGAGACACAGTGGTTCTGGTTTGCAGTTCTTGCACTTGGGAAGATCTCTTACTCAAGGCCAGTCTGGGCTGCAGAGCAAGGCCTTGACTCTCAAGGAGGGAGGTGGGGCTAAGATGATAAATTTTACATTATGACTTTTTTGTGCACTTAAAAAATTCTTTAAAAATCCTGCCCCTGGCACCTGAAAGCCTATTACACACATCTGAGAAATCTGATTTTTATTCGCCTGGTTGGGGGTGGGAGGTGGGGAGTCAGACACATGACTTCTGTGCAGGGCCAGGCTCAGATCAAGCAAAGGCTGTACCATGAGAAGTCCTCCCCTCCCCCTCCCCTTCCAGCCTCCCTGCCTAGCGATCACAGAAGCCCTGTGCCCTCACCCTGCCTCTGCCAGCCGCCTTGGTGAACTTCTAAAGCACAAATCCCATGCAGGCACGCAGCCCTGCAGTTCAATGAAAACCGTACCAGCCTCCTGCTGTCCTTTGTAAAACAGAAGAAGCAACTTCAGCAGAGCCTGTTCAGGGAGGGATGGCAACATGCTGGGCCAGGGAGCCTTGGGTATGGGCAGAGGTCCCACCAGGGTCCCAGCCCAGGAGATAGAACAGAACTGGGGTGAGAGACGCTTCCAAAGGAAACAGGTGTTTGGAGCTGAGCCTTGGAAAAGGAGGTAGTGTTGGCCAGAGCCCTGGGGGAGGCAAGAGGAGGTAGGACCCAGGGTAAGGGACAGAAGGGTAAGGACACGGAGGTACACCTCACAGGTGACGAGCAGGAAAGCCGCAATGGAGAGGTCAGAGGGAGTGGGAGGGAGAGCATACAGAAGAGAAAATGCCAGTTTGACTGGCTAGGGACTGGGAACTCTCAGGGCTGCCTCTGTCTTTCCACAAGGTGGCATCAGGCCTGGGATCCAGTCGCAGGCTCCAGGTTGCCCTCATTGTTTTCCCTACTCCTGAGTGGGGGTTTTAGGGAAGGTGATCTTGTACCCAGGTACCCCCCACACACACACATATCTAGTCTATCTCAGCCCACCTCCCAGGGCTCTGTTCCTCTCCTGCCAGCCTATGGATCATGCCTCCTCTCCACTATCCAGTCAGACTGTCTGTCTATAGGCTTACCTATAGGCACTCGTAATAGGTGTTTAGTAAAAGCTGGTGGGCCATAGCATGCATAGGTCTCAGAGGGCATCCCTTGCAGATCCTCGGACGCTGCCTCCACTAGGGCCTCTGGACCTCCCTAGGACATCAGAGATGAGTTCAAGGGTCACTGTAAGAGAGGCCCATCCTAAGGGAGGGGGAGAACTGCAGTTACAATCTCATCTCCAGTCACCCCCAAAGGAGCACACAGCCTAATACAAAGAGCTCCCAGGCAATCTCTGCAGCAGGTCCAGTCAGAAGCCCTCAGGCTGCAGCACCCATTGTCAGCTTTGACAGCACAAAGGAACCCAAACCTGTTTCCATACCCAATATGCATTTCAGAAAGTTCCCTTCCACCCAGAGGCGTCAAACCTCTTTTACATCTATTGGCACACACAGGGAGGCCTCTTCTCCCCACCCACATCCAAATACACAGCCTTCACCTAGGGTCCAGCCAGCATAGCAGCCAGAGCTCCTGGAGGACCTCGACTTCTCCCCAGAGGCCAGTGTCTTGCGGCCCTGACCACGGGGCCATCATGGTGTAGCTCGTATGCAATGCTTCTGTTTTTCAGGATTAGGGAAAGCAGAGATATCCCTGTGAACACTGACAAAGAACTCATAGCAAATTGTTGTTGGCAGAAAGGTTAATTGGATACAGTTATAAGCTTGTTCCTGGGACAGGTATGTTAATAAGAGCTAAAACTTCTGAGAATGCCCAGAGCTGGAGGGAGAGATTAATATGCCAGAGTCCAAGGTCGCTGTGAAACAGCACCCAGAGAGCTCTCAGCAACAGCTCAGAAGCCCTGTCTCCTTCCTCCTCACTATCAGCTCCTTGTGGTCCCCAACAAGTCTCTGCCCCTGCAGACCTGGAAACACCGCTGTGCAAGGCTGGTCTCCCGAGTCTCCCGATGAAAGCCTTGGTGTGGTCCTGTGGGGGGTATCATCTCAGTTTGCAAGATTGAGGAAACTGAGGTTTGCTGAATGAGATGAAATTTGTCTCAGTTGGCAGTGATTGATAGGCTCAGCGTGGACCCTGACTTCAGACTCAGAGACATTCTAGTCTGGACCACAGGATGGTCAGGAAGACATTCTCTTGGTGTCCACTAGGGGGCGGCCCACACCGGTTCTCCCTGTTGGTACCTTCATTCAGGACCCTCAGCCAGAGTGGCTTTCAGTGGTCTCTAAGCCAGGTGGGTTGGGCACTGCCAGCCCTTGGGACCATGTCCAGACGCACAGCAGTCCTTGCCTTCAACTTCTGAGGGTCAAGGAAAGGGGGCTCTGAAGCCCACAGGAACCTGGGGGCCTCTTATCCCTGTCCTCGGGTCTCTTGGAAACCCCAGTGTGTTAGGTCAGAATGGGGTCAGCTATAAATGGAAGAAGCTCAGAAAAGACTGGTAACTTACTTGAGGTCACAGAGCAGGACTGTGGGGTTCTGACCTGCAGGGGCAGGAGGGTGCTGGTCCCCAGTCCTGCGAGCCACAGGGATGGCAGAGAATGCAGTCCTGCACAGGGTGCTCCAGCTGTCTGTCAGAGATGACGCGCTGAGGGGCAAAGCGAGGGGCAAGCCGCTAGCAGGGTGAGCATGGTAAGGGTCTCCCCGGTGTGGGAGCCGATCTCCGGGGGATCGGCATGGTGAGGGGGACACAGGACTGTCTTGGAAAATCCCAGCTTTCCCAGGCAGGTGACAGAACCCGCTCTCCCAGCCAGGCCCAGCAACGTGGAGGCCAGAGCCACCTGACTCTAACTATAAATAGAGAGATGACGGAAGGCTCCGGAAGCCCAAGGGAGGCCAGAGAAAGGGAGTCGATTCTCCCTAGAGACTGAGGAAGACACACACACGAGGCGTCCTCCTGCAGTGGGCCTTCAAGGTCAGCTTGGAGTCCTGCAGAAGGCTGAGGAGGGGAGTCTTGGCAGGCACTGGCCCAGAGGGTGGGGCAGAGGTGCGCAGAACTGTGGCGCAGAGGTGCGCAGAGCTGTGGCAGACGGCAGGACCCAAAGGCCAAGGGCTTTGGAGGCCGGAGGGGAGGCTCTGTGCTGCGTGCGGAGTCTGCTCGTACAGCAGTCTGGCATCGTGCTGAATTGGACTAACGTCCAAGAACGAGAAAGGCGTAAGAACAAAGAGTGAGTGATTCGAGACCGCTGGGGGCACGGTGCCAGGAAACACACAGCCAGCCTTCCCGTGGAACAGGAGCAGATGATGGGATTCCGGAGGTTGCCAGCTGTCTCCAAGCATGTTTCTCACTGAACTCCTGACGCCTGGCTGGGCACAAAGTCACCTGAAATGAAGACTGTATATTCCAGATTTCCCTTTACGATATCTACAGTTCTTCTGTGGGATAGAAAGCTCTCTTCGTCTCTTCTTTGCTGGTTGTAATATGCACGTGCTTATTGGAGCTGGGGCGGCCATTTGTGACAGTGTAGAAACCACATGTAAGATGACCAAGAAACAAGTGGTGATGTAGGCACCACCGTGGGACTGCCATACCAGCCCCGGAGCCGATACCTCCACATTTGGTTTACTTGGGAGGAAAAAAGAAACCCGCAGTATTCCCACTCTTGTGGCTTTGGGGTTTTTCTTTCTCCTGTAGACGAACGTATCCTGAGTACACACAGGTCACTTGTGACCCTCTTAAGAGCCCTTATATACAGGGATTCTGTTCCTAGGCCATTTTACACCCAATAAACACCACGGACATGCTATGTGATTCCACTCGAGAAATTAGCAGGCGTTGATCCTTTCCAGAATCTTCCCTTGGGAAGTATCAGTGGAAGGCCTGATCATGTGGCATGGTTGATGCGGAGAGAACTCTGTACCAGGGCAGTCTTCCCTCCAGGCAGTCTTGTCTTTCTACTCCAGAAGTTATCACCCTGGGATCACCAGGGTTCCTGAAACTGTGTATTCCAGGCTAGCTGGCCATGAGCTGCCAGCTGATTCTCCTGTCTCTGCCATCTATCTCTGCTGGGATTACAGCGTTAAGCCACTACATCCAAGGTTTTACATAGATTCCCAAGGATTAAACTCAGTGTCATTAGTTCCTGACAGCAAGGGCGTTCACTCCCTGAGCCATCTCCCTGCATCCCTGTTGGTTCCTTCTGTTCCCCTC
Source organism: Peromyscus californicus insignis (assembly GCF_007827085.1). Lineage (NCBI taxonomy): Eukaryota > Metazoa > Chordata > Mammalia > Rodentia > Cricetidae > Peromyscus > Peromyscus californicus. The sequence goes on along the minus strand of NW_026294562.1, from coordinate 51,637,796 downwards.
CCTGAGTGGGTGGGATTGAATGATCACCCTATGACAATACCAATCATGAAAGCCACCGTGTAATGAAGACCCCAGGGCACCCCTTGCAGTACCCAGATTTCCATGAGGGGACTGTGAACATGTCTCTTCCCCTTGGCTAGGATGGAAACCTAGATTCTGCCATTCACAGGAACAACTTTTCACTGTGTCATCCAGGGATGTGCTGTTCAAGGCCAGTGCACCTCCCTATGCATCAGGTTCACTGGAGAGTGAGCGAGAGAAGGAGCAGGAGGCAGCTGAGAAAACATTTCCCTGCAGCTTGGGCTGTCTCTCTGACTCTTACATTTGCCTTTGTTGAGGTCACAGGACCTTCAGGGAGGGCTGGGGAGCTGGTAAGGGCATTCTCAGGGGGCTTCAGGGACTGTGCAAGCCCCAGGCTCACACCTCCCTTCCCAACATCCATCCTCCAGTCGGCATTATATCCCAGGCCTGGGGGAACAAGTCACAGAGGTGAGGCAGAGGGAGCATGCATGCTGCAGGGTAAGCAAACATGGATTCAGACTGCCCGGATGGGAGCCCCACTCCCCCACCAGTTCTGACAGCCCCGGTGCTCTGACCTGGCTGGGCCTCCCAGTCACGGTGACATCTCCTAAGGCACTGTGAGCAAGAGGTGACTCAACATGCGTCAGATTTTAGGACAGTTGCGTGGTGCCCGAAACCGGCCCACGACACATGAGCTGCCTGTACGTCATCAGCATCATGAGCACGCCACTGCATGGGAGTAACTTCACTGAAACTCAGACCCCCACAAGCCTCTTCAAGAAGGACATGACCAGGAGGAGTGTGTGGCTTCTCACTTCCTACTTTGTGAAAGAACACTCTCCTGATGTATCACCTCCCACTCCCGAAAGGGGCTTGGTGACTCTAACTCAAGGGAGGTGTCTGCATCCTGCTCAGGGTCAGAGGTGGGCCAGGGGTTTGGAGCGTAGACTCTGCCCAGGCTGAATTTGACATCTGCTTAACATGTGCCGATTCCTTTGGTTATGAGACAGGCTGGTGCAAGCGCCTGCCTGCAGGTTTAAACTTGACTCCATGTAGCTGGTGTCAGTCTGGAGTTGGTGGCAAGGGATACCTGGGGCCAGGGCAGTGTAGGGGCAGGAGCTTCCCAGGACTGGCCAATGGATGCCCCTGAAGGCTGGCACCCAGCAGTTCCCTACATAGGGATGATGTGCCCCAGCTCCTGCCTCAGCTGAGTGTCGCTTTATCCCAGTACTGAATGAGAAGCTATTGCCCATGACAGTTCAGGATGGGAGAGCTGGTTCTACTGCCTATCTTTTTCCATCTGCCTCCTGCCCCAAGAGGGTGGCTCTACTGCCCAGTCCTGCCTATGAGGAACCAAGACCTGAGACCAGGTTGGGCCCGCCTGATCCCAGAATCCCTACCTGACCCCACCGTGCCTAGATAAAGCCACTGCCAATACCTGGGGTGCAGAGCTAGCCAGGCACACATTCACTCTGTCTTCCCAGCTCCCTCCAGCTGTGTCCTCTTTTTCACTTTTTACAAAGATTTGGTGACTTTGAATCCCAGTGAGTCACAGAAGCAACAAGTGAGGTGTCTCTAGAACTCTTGGAGCTGGGGGGCGGGGGCCGGCAGCGTGTGACCGACAACAGGCCTCTGCAGCCAGAGAGCCTGCAGGCAGGGTGTGAAGGCAGCTGGAGGTCTTCCTGGAGTGGGCAGCTCTGAGCAGCCCCGGAAGAAGGGCAGCACCCCCTAGGCACGATAGGAAGGTCCTGCACCTGCCGAAAACGGAGGCCAGATTTGCTGGCTGGTGACCTGGGGCCGGGCAATTCTTCTGCCTCTGCCTGTGTGTCCCTGTGTAAAGCAGAGTCACTGCAGGACTGGAGATGTGACTTGGTTGGTAGAGTGCTTGCAGAGCCTTGGGTTCAATCCCCAACACCATATAAACTGGGTGTAGAGGTCCGTGCCTGTAATCCTAGCACATAGGAGGTAGAGGCAGGAGGATCAGAAGTTCAAGCTGCATAGTGAATGAAGACCAGCTTGGGCTGCATTAGATCCTGGAAAAAGAGAGAATCGGGGGATTACTAAAGGAGTAGGGCTTCGTGGATGAGCACTGGATGAGGAGTCTAGACCCCTAGGTCCTACTGCAGGGCTAACCTGGCACGGAACTTGGATGGGCATCACGACCGGCCCCACCAGTGTTTGCCTGGTGCTCCACGCGTTATCTGTGATCTCTTACCGAAACCTCACAACCACTTTACTCGGCTGGTGCACTGTGTTCAGATGAAGAAACGTGTCCAGAGAGGTTGGCTGACTGGCCAGAGGCTACACAGCAGTCAAGAGGTAGTCCAGAGTCTGGGAGCATGGCGGGGGATCCAGGATCTGGGTCGCTCACACCCTGACCCCTTCTCTCCTCCCCCTTCTTTCTCTCCCAGGCTTCCAGTCACAGTCGCAGTGCCATTCTGTTCCCTGGTGCTTTGTGGCCCCAGCTGCCGTTTACGTCGGGGAGTGTCCCCCCTGGAACTCGGTGCCCTCACTGTCCTCTGCTGTATCCTGACCCATCCCCAGGCTGGTGAGAAGACCCTCTAAGAGGGGGTCTGGCTCTCTCTTCCCTAAGGACAGGGGACTGGAGAGGGAGGGGTTTCATCCCCTGTGCCCAGGCTCTGTTGGCTAAATTTAGGTGCTGGGATGCAGAAAGAAGATGGTAATTAAGGGGTGTTCTGTCACTTTCCTATTGCCTCTCACATCCCTTGAGCAGTCACACGCCACTTGCCACTCGGGAAAAGAGGGAGGAGGCTTGGGTGGCCCCGAAGAGGAGGAAGAGATGGATGGACAGCTGGGTTTGGGGGCAGGGGTGTCCAGACCTGAGGGCTTCACACTCTGAGGCGCAGGGGCTGCCTGGGCTGTATAGTGTCCTGGGGCTCTGGGACCCCGCAGGAAAGGTTACAGAGGACAATTTTCCACAACACACCCCAAGGGCTTCCTCCAATTAGCACTGTTCACAATCCCTAACTTGGTGCTGTGACCCTCAGGAGCTCTGCCCCAGGGAAAGGGGCCAGCTATGGATGGTGGGGAAACTGAGTTTCACAGGTGTGCACAGCTGAGGCCTGGGGAGACGTGTGTGGACCACACAAGCTGGTCAGACCTTAGCCACGGCCTCTTTGGGTCTGGCCCAAACATGGTCATATATCACTCTGTAAGAGAGACGCTAGAGGAAGTATTGTAGAAGAGAGGCAATAGCAGGACCCTGGAACACAGCAGCTACCTTCGGGGGGGGGGGGTGTTGTAATGTAATTAAATTGATTAATTTATTCTATGTGGGGAGCATGTGCTGGAGGCTGACTCTGTGTATCTTCTTCAGTTGTTCCCTAGTATTTTTAAATTTATTTTTATTTCTTTGTGTGTGTGTGTGTGTGTGTGTGTGTGTGTGTGTGTGTGTGTGTGTGTGAGAGAGAGAGAGAGAGAGAGAGAGAGAGAGAGAGAGAGAGAGAGAGAGAGAAAGAACATAGCAAGCACTCTTAACTGCTGAGCCATCTCTCCAGCTCCTCACCTGATATTTTGGTGATGGAGCTCACTGATTGGCTAGGCTCCTTGGCCAGCAGACCCCAGTGCCCTCCTGTCTGCCTCCACAGCACTAGGATCACAAATATACACCACAGCTTCCACATGGGTGGTGAGTTTCGAACTCAGGTCCTCATGCTTGTATGGCAAGCGCCTCTTGACTAAGCCATCTGCCCAGGTCCCTGTGGTTTCTGAAGCACGGTCTCAGGTATCCCAGGCTGGCCTCAAATTCCATATATAACTGAAGATGGCCCTGGATTCCTGACCCTCCTGCCTTCCACCTCCCAAGTTCAGGGGTTATAGGTTATATCACAATGCCTGATTCATGAGGTGGTGGGGATCAAACCCAGGGCTTTACACGTGCTAGACAAGGACGCCCATCAAGTGCCTCTGTAAAGCAGGTAAGTGTGGCTACCCAAAGGGCTCAGGCTGCCTGTATCTGTGCTGGGGTCTTCCTGCCTGCCGCTTTATCCCTGGCAGCATGAAATGCAGACCTGAATCACCCAATTAAAAAATGGGCAAGGATTCGAATATACATTTCTCCAAAGATCTGCAAATGGCCAATAAACACATGCAAAGCTACTTCGCTACACAACTCAACGGGGAAATGCAAATCAGAGCCACAATGAGAAGCCACTTCACACCCGCTAGGCTGGCTGGATTATAAAGCCAGGCAGACAATAGCAAATGCTGGCAAGTGTGGGAAGGGATTAGAACTTCTGTGCACCGCCGGTGGGAACGCATGGTTGCTTTGGAAAACCCACTCAGCAGCTCCTCAGACAATAAACCATAGAATTACCAGATGCCTCAATAATTTCACTCCCAGGTACATGCCCCAGGGAACTGAAAACAAATGTCCCCCCACAAAGAGTTGCATGGGAGTGTTCTTAGGCGTAAACTAAAATGGAAATCCTTTAAAGGTCTCTTATATGATGAATGGCTGTGGCCACACAGTGGAATATTATTCAGCGATGAAAAGGAGAGAAGCATTGATACACGCTACGAAATGAAAGAGCACGGAAAACGTCATGCCAAGCAAAGGAAAAGGCAAATGGCCACACGGCATGTGAGCCTCTGTACCGCCCAGGCAAATGTATGCAGGCAGGAAGCACACTTGAGAATTTTAGAACAACTGCTCATGGAGGGCAACAAGATTTAAATGGTATTAATGGTGATTAAAGCAAGGCTGGAAATATATTTTTAAAAATGAAGCGTACACGTTAGAAGGGTGAGCACTTAAAAAACATCTTAAATTTTATTTTGTGTGTGTGTGTGTGTGTGTGTGTGTGTGTGTGTGTGTGTGTGTGTGTGCAGGTGCCCGAGCACATCAGAATGGGTAGTCAGATGCCTTGGAGCTGGAGTCACAGGCATTTGTGAGTTGCCCAATGTGGGTACTGGGATCCGAACCCGGGTCCTCCACAAGAGCAGATGGTAGAATGTAAATTACGTATCAATGAAGCTATTTTTTTTTTTAAATCCAGAACAGCCTCTGAAATTTTTGGGACTGCAGATGAAGACCCACATACCATATGCCTAAATATTCCCAAACCCAACAAGCTGTTAAATAAAATATGTTCTCTTCTCCTACCTCGACATACACACCTTCACAGTGGCAAAACAGGAGTGTGTGTAAGGCCTTGGTTTTTAAATGCTTGGAAACTGTTGTTTGGGTAGCCCACTGACAGGGACGGCTGTGTTTAGACAAGCGATAGCGTGATACATAATTCATAAATTTTTATTTTATTTTATAAAATGTCCACATCTTCATTTCACCAAAAATGACTAATTTCAGTGATGGTAGTGATCAAAAGAAATAGAGTTTGCCAAAATATAAACTGAGGGGCTGGAGGAAGGGCTCAGTGCTGGGGTGCTTCCTTTGTATTCTGAAGGTTCTGGGTTCGATTTCTAATAACTACAAAAATAATCAAAGACAAATTACAGTGAATGAAATTTTTAAAGACTTATTTAGTGAATGTATGTGTACCTGCAGGAGTTTATGTGTGCCATGTGTGTGCGGGTACCTGAGGAGCCTAGAAGAGGGAGTCAGACTCCTTAGAACTAGAGTTACAGGCTGTTGTGAGCCATCACATGGGTGCTGGGAACCAAACCCAGGTCCTCTGCAAAAACGGTAAGTATTTTTTAATCACTGAGCCATCTCTCCAGCAAATGAAATTTTAAAGTATTGTCCCCCCAAAGATACTTTTTCTAACATTCAGAATTATTCATTGAAACAAAGAGGTAAAATAGAAATTATAATTAATGTGATAGTTGAAATCCTTATTTGAAGTCAAATCTGAATGAATAGGTTTTTGAAATTTTACTAAAATCCTGTTAACCATTTAAAAAAAATGATTAGCACTTGTAGTGTTCGGCACCCAGGAAGCAGTAAAAAAAAAAAAAATCAGCATCGTATTTCATGCACATTATATCTAAATTTATATATACAAATATAAGAGTAGTATGAATTGTTTAAACATTGCAAAAGGTCCCTCAGCCGCAGCGGGCATCATTGTGGATATTACATCAATTCACAAGGATCTCTGGAACCAAGAGCTAGTGCACCAAGAAAAGCAGGGAAAGAGACCCCTCTGAGACAAGACTTGGGTTTGCAAGAATGCACAGGGTTCTTGCTTTCTACAGAGGGCCAAACAGGTCCCCTTAACGTGTTAGCTTTCTGTTACTATAACAAAACACCAGAGACAATCAACTCAAGAAAAGACTTGCTTTAGCTCACAGTTTTGGAGGCATCAGGTCGGGGTTGCCTTTGGCCCAGTGTAAAGGCAACACAGGGCGGAGCAGGCTGTTCACTTTATTGTGGCCAGAAGGAAAGAGAGATAAGAGGAGGCTGGATTTCCACTCTACCCTTCCAGGGCACACCCCCAATGTGTGCCTAAAAACTACCATTAGGCCCCTCTCCACCATCTAATCATGCCAAGTTGAGCACCAAGTCTTTTACACACAGCTCTTTGGTGCCCTGGACTTCGGGAGACATGAAGAACCAAACTCCAGCCTTCTAATAAGCACGTCTGCTGCTCAGGACACGCTCCCCCCTCCCATCCTCAGAAGCAGTCCCCTCTCAGGTCAGCAGTGAAATAATCCATGAACAATGATGGCATTCTCTCTCAGATCACACTTTGTGTCCAGAACCCAGACAGGAGAAGAGGAGATGCTGTCTCCCTGACGGTGTTGGTAGTTAGAGCCCATGTCAAGAGCTGTATGGGGCTGGCTTTGAACTTGAGGGATGTCTTACCTCTTATTCCTGTCTCCCTGTGGTAATGAAGGAAACCTTAGACCTTCCACAGTCACTGCCCTGTGAACATCTTCATGTGGCCAACATTCGATTTACAGAGTTGTTTGGTTTTTAGCTGCAGCCTCAGAGACTCAGAATCTCGGGTCAGGAGAAGCCGAGGGATGCTGTAATTCTAACCCCAGGTTACTTCTCTCTGCTGGAACACTGTCCACTCCTCCATGCCCTTGTATATAAAACCCAATATAGCTCATCAGGCCCAGGCCTGGCTTCTCACTTCCCACTAACTTCTCTCTCACCCGTCCCTCATGTTGAGCTAGCAAGGCTTGTTCACAGACTGGTTCCTCTCCCTGAGACACCCTTTCGGCTTAAAATGCTTTTTAATAAGGTCTCATGTATCCCAGTCTGACCCTGAAATTTTAAGCTGCCGAGGATAACCTTGAACTTCTGGTCCTCCTGCCTCTACCTCCTGAGTGCTGGGATACAGGAATGGGCATCAGGCCTGGCTGATGTGGTTCTGGGGACTGAACCTGGGACCTCACGCATGCTAGGCAAGCACTCTACTCACCGAGCCACACCCCAGCCTCCTCTCTGCTGTTTGCCTTTCTCCTCCATCAGTTTCACCTCTGGCTGTCCCTTGATACTCCATGTCCGGATTGGGCTCCTTCCCTCTGAGCAGTGTATGCCCACAGGAAGAGGGACTACTGGCCTGGTGGCTTTTTCCACCCCAGGACGCCCCCTGGCCATGTTGGTATGGCTGTCTGAGCAAGTGAGAGTCACATTCTAAAGGCTCAGGGGAGGGTTGGCCTTGACTTCCTCTTCACACTCTTCTCTCTGGTTAGGTCTCAGGGGAATGAGCAGATATCCACCCAGAGGGCCACTGTAGGGACAGATGAGTGGGACTTTGTGGCATCCTGAGATCTCAGCCCATCCACAGGTATTGAGCGGTGCCACCACTCAAGCACAGGCCTAAAGTGGCCTGGCACAATGGGAACATCCGTAGCGACACATTTGATCTCCAGTCGAAGAACACCTGAAAGCTGTGTTCTTTGCATGTAACAAGGGGTCTAAGAGGTAAAGGCCCAGGGCTAGTGTGCCGGTTTCAAGATGTCTCCAGCTTTCAAGGTTGACTTTCAGTCTTGCAGTAGCATAATGAATGGCTGCTTTACCTCCAGGCAACATGTCTACAACACCTGGCCAAAAAAAAAAAAAAAATGGAGGTTAAGGTCAAAAGGAATTTACTTATCCCAGTGTGTCTCTTACTTTTCAAGATACGTTTCTTCTGGATTTCCACCTGGTCAACTTCCAATCATGCCTATTGCTCAGACATAGAGTAAAGAACAGGTAGGTAACAGAGGAAGAGAATTAACTGAGGCTAGCCCAGTCCACCCAGAGCCATGGCAACCCTGTACAACCCTGTGTGATTAGCATGTGGTGTGGGAGGTATTGGGCAGGCTGTGGGTAGTGGAGAGTTTACACCATCACCCAATGGAGGGGCACCTGCAGGCATTGTGTCCTCCAGGCCACTGCGTCCCACTCAGACCCACCTGTACACCTGGCACCAGGGTTCAATCACGAATGCGGCAGAACATAAGTGGGACTGGAACCCGGTCCTTCTAAGGCCCCCAGCATGAGATGATGTCATGGTTGGCAAGGCCCCTTTAGTGCACTTTGGGGCTAGTACAAGGATCTCTGTACCCAGAACTACAATGGGGAGGGAGACACTGGCCACAGTTGTCACCAACCCAGGGCACAGCCAGCTCATCAGGGTGGCTAGCTGGCAGGCAGCTAATTACCCTTGTCACCCACTGTCTTCTGGAAAAGACAGCTCTGTAATCTGCTTGTCAGATGGAGAGAGGGGTCTGCCCCTTCCCCCACCCCCTGCTGAGGCCACAATTGACAGGAGGTGGCAGGGCAGCCAGTTGGAGCCATGGAGACCAGTTAGAGAGGATGGACAAATGATAAGAAGCAGTGGGAGCAGGGGTAGAGAAATCATACCAGGCATGCTGTATCATGGAGACAGGTAAACTGAGGCAAGAAACCTATGTGCCCCCTGCTGCTAACCCAGGAGGAAAGGATGAGGTAATGGATATAAGGTCTCTAGTAGACGAGTCTCCAGGCTAGATGTCCCTGAGAGATCCCTGAGAGGTCCTGGTGGGGACAGCCAGAGCAGAGGATGCCTCAAGGTGGATCTTGAAGGAGAGCAGAGAATTCTAGTCAGAAAAGCATCTAGTCAGAAGCATGGGTGAGCAGTAGCAGCGAGACTCACCAGCAGGTCAAGGCCAGCCTGGAAACCTCTTCAATAAGGACAGAAAGAAGCCCAGGTGGAGGAGACCTGTGGGCAGGTGACTTCCACAAAGCCTTCCCTCAACTATGGTGCCTGGTCCCATTCCTACCTCACAGGTGAAGTACCAGGGTCAGAAGTCACGTTCGTAAGTGACAGAACAGGTATCCTAGCTCAGCTCGGCCTTTCCGCCTCCCCTGCCACCACACCAGCTGGCTTCTCCGCAGCTGCGGCAGGGTGAGGAGCAGGTGTGTGTGCATGTGCGTGTGCATGTGCGTGCATGCGTGTGTGTGTGTGTGTGTGCGTGTGCGTGTGCGTGTGCGTGTGTGTGTGTGTGTGTGCTGGGTAAGTCCCTTGTATGCCAGGTGAGGGAGCTTGGACTTGGAAGACGGGGAGCTATGGAAGAGCTGAGCGAGAGGGAGGTGATGCACGACCAGGTTGTGTTGGAAAGAGTCTTTGGTTCTTTCTCCAGGTGGTTCCTCCAAGTCCTCAGCCCCTTGTTTGCTTCCTACCCAGGGCACGGAGTAATAGTTAAGTGTGTGGAGTCTGGAGTCCAGATCTTGGGTTCAAGTCCTCCCCTGCCGTAGACCACTGTGCACCGTCAACTTCTCTGAGCCCCACCGATCGAGTGGCGTATCACAGCCTTGGCGATGGGATTGATAGGATTAGGTGAATTTTGCCGTAAGACCTATCACAAGTCAGTGCTGTGGCCCACCTCTGCAGGCTTAGCCTCTTGGGAGTCAGGAGGACCTGGAGCCCAGGAATTCTGAGCCAGCCTGGGCAACACAGGAAGAAACAAACAGATCTGCTAACAGTGCCAGGCAGGAGCAAGCATTCACAAGGCTGGTTGCTCTCTCAGACCTCCAGCCCACTGTTGTGTTTTCACCTGCCAGCCTCCTGGATTGCTGCCATCTCTTCCTCATTCTCCTAGAAGCACAGCAGACTGGGGCCCTTGTCCCTGGTTGCATTCCCATCTTAGGGCTGCCGTAACTAATGACAACCTGGGCACCTTCAAACAATAACGGATTATCTCCCAGCTCTGAAATCTTCAATAAAGTCCTGGTAGGGCCTCCCTCCAGGCTTGTTCTGGGGGGGGGGGGACAACCCCTCCCTGCCCCTTCCTGGCCCTCCTTGCTGCTCCCTACCTGGAGCCTTGAGGCTTAGCCTGTCTCTGCTGTCATGTGACAGCCTCTGATCTTGCATCAGTCTTTACTATTTTTCCTCCTAAGGATACCAGGCATATTGGAATCAGGGCCACCCTACCTCAGCAGGCCTGCATGGTCAGTGCCAACCTCCGAATGTGATCCTACTCTGAGGTAGTGGGGGAAGGCACTTCAGCATATCCTCTACAGGCAATTCAACCCCTGATAATCACCAAGCTCCCCCCACCCCAGATACATATGCGCGCGCGCGCACACACACACACACACACACACACACACACACACACACACACACACACCTGGCCAGAGAGGTGGGAGGAAGAAGAAGAAACAGCAGGGCCAGGGAGGTGACTCAGATGGCAAAGTCACCTGCTGCCAAGCCTGGCAACCAGAGCCCCACACCCAGAAGCCAGGAGAAAGGAGGGAAGTGATTCCTGCAAGTGGTCCTCTGATCTCCACACACGTGCCACACCACGCCACCTCCACCACACGAACTAAATACATAAAAAGATAATAAAATGTTGATTTTGAAAAAGAATGAATGGGGCTCAGTGCTGGAGTACTTTCCGGGCATTCCCCAAACCCTTGGCTCAGTCCTTAGCACTGGTCAAAAAGGAGTCATGTCCTGTCTTTGTGTTCCTGGGGCTGCGTAGAGAACCTGTCCCCAGAGGGCTGGGGGATCGACTTTGTTTTTAGATTCTGTAAGTGGGGGCTGGAGACATGGCTCAGCAGTTTAGAGTACTTGCTGCTCTTCCAAAAGACCTGAGTTTGACTCCCAGCACCCACATGGCAGCTCACAACTGTCTAACTCCAATTCCAGGAGATCCAACACCCTCTTCTGGCATTTGTGGGTACCAGGCACACATGTGGCACATAAACATACATGCAGGTAAAACACCCATGCACACAAAATACAGACATTTTTAAAGAAAAAAAACAAACTTTGTATGTGAGTATGTGCAGATGTGCATGCATGTACATATGCTCAGAGGCCCGAGAAAGACATCAGGTGTCCTGCTCCATCCATTACCCTATGCCCTATACCCTTGGGTATCTCACTGAATTATCAGTCTCTGCCTCCCCATAGTGTACTCTACTACACGCAGCTTTTTATGTGGGTTCTGGGGATTCGAACACAGGTCTTTATACTTGTAGAGCAAGAAGTTTTCTGCACTGAGCCATCTGGGAGATGGATTTTAATTTATAAAAATCTTATGGGATTTGCTCAGTCAGCTGGCTAGTCAAGTCACCCGTGACAAGAGTCCTTGGGGACCAGGTGGGCTGGGAAGCATTTCTACCCTCAGAGGTGCAGGCCCGACTGCTGAGCCCAGAAAAGCTGACAACGCTCAGTGCACAGCACTGCTGCCACTCAGTATAGACGGGGATTCCCCGGGGAGATGTCACAGCAGCTGGGGGCGACTGGTGTCTCCATGACACTGCTAATCCAAGGGCCCAAGCTGTCTGTGTATCAGTCAGTGACTCACTGTGGGGGACAGAGGGGATCCTGAGGTTGTGAGGGAATTGGGGAGGGGGCAGCAACTGATATTGGGGTACAGTTGGATAAGTGAGGAGCGCCAGCTGGGGGTCTGCAGGGCATTTCCCAGGTCCCTGGACACCTACCTATGAGGCTGGGACATGGAATGGCCAGCATGGCTGAGCTCAGTAGGCCTGGAAGAGGGGCGGAAGTAACAGCTGTAAAGGTCAGCGGCCCTTGGGGCCAGGAACATCCAAATGCAAATGTGGAATTTACCCTCCTGCAGTGCCCGCTGGCCAGCCAGCCTGCCTGCTGGCTTGCCTGTCTGTATGCCAACCAGCAGCCCGGGCCTGGCAGGCACAGCAGAAATCCTGGACCCTGCCAGGAGCTAGACAGCTCCAGGAATTCCCCTGTGTCCTGTGGTCCTCGGTGTGCAAGGGCTGGGTGGGATGTGGCCTTGGGGATGCCAGTTATCTGGCCCGGCTTCCTCTCCCACCCTCAGCTCTCCTGGCTCCACCGCTGCAGGGAGCAAGACCAGTTCTCTTTCCCACACATTCTGCTTCTCCCAGCTTCCTCCCAGGGTCAAGGGCAGCCAGGGGGATCTTACTGACCTTTCCATGAACTTGGGACAAGGCAAGGCAGACTGATGAAGCCCTTCAATGTGCAGGAACTTTCTGTGAATCCCTCAGTAGCCCTGCCGTTATCCCCCAGAAAACGGTTTGGAGAAGAGAGTCCCTTGACAAGGTGGTACCCCAAACAATGGCAGAGCTGGAGCTCAAACTGGTCCCTAACACATACCTATAGGGGTCAGACCCCAGTCTTTGCTCAGTACCCTTCCTTCCCCAACCTTTGTGATGAGCCTAGCAAGCTCCAGGTGAAAGACAGCCCACCATTACTCACACCAGACACCAGGCAGGCTACATACACCTCCTCCTGTGTGTTAAAGGGCTGAGGACTCGTGTGTGCACACACACCCTTGGCTGTGCAGTACTATGGTTCCATAGATTAAGCACGGTGACAAGGGCCTAGGACTACATTTATTCCTAGCTTTTGCCATGTGACCTCACCATGGGTCCCCAGGGTCAGGGGCTCTTCTGGGCCAAACTGTTTCAATTTCCCTGTGTGCTTATAATCCCTAGGACAGAGACCATCTCCTCCTCTCTCTGCCAGTCCCCTACTTGTCCTGGACACCTACAGCCAAGCTGGATACCATGTGGGTGTTCCATCCATTTTATTCTTGCCTGAGTGACAAACCTGCCACTCGGAGTCCCTGGGGATGCCGTCCACAGCTTCCTGAGAAGGCTTCCCAGGCCAGAACACGGTTAGTAGCTCAATCTTCATTTCCTCCCTCTGTCCACAGACCCACTCAGCCTCTGTGCGTGCCTTCTCTCTGGTTCTCTGGTTTCTTCTCTGCCATCCTGGGTGTGTCTCTGAGTTCTAAATCTTTTTATTACCCCCTCATCCTCTTTTCTAAATGCTCTTTCTCATTTCTTGGGCTTTCGTGCTTTCTTTTTTAACTTCTAATGACATTTCTTTATTTATTTGCAGGGATGGAGCATGCGTGTGGGTCCCAGGAATTGAACTCAGGTGGTCAGACTTGGCGGAAAGCTCCTTTGTCCAGTGAGCCATCTTGCCAGCCCTCTGTGCTTTTCTTTTCTCTCCTCTTGGACCTTCTGTCTGTCTGGGTGGCTTGTCTTTCCCCTTTGTTCATCTCATAAGTCATCCCTCTCTCTCCCTCCCCATCTGTGCTACTATTTGCCCCCCACTCCCCAACCCCCACATGCTCCAGGGAGTCCTTTCCTACTGTCAGGTGATGTCACTGGTGTCTCCTGGACCATCCAAGCCTTTAATCCTATTGACATTCACTTAACGAGTTTCTCCCACTGTTGACAGAACCTCCTGCCCCACCCACGCTGGCCAGGATCAGAGTTCAGAGTTTCTGTAAAGCCATTTGGGTCCATAGAGTCACCTCCTGAGTGCAACCAGAAGAAATCCTGGCAGCTGGAGTCTCCTCGGTTTCCCTGGGGACCAGGTCAGCTCTAGAAGAAGCGCAGGTGTATCTGGAAGGCACAGTGTCACAGGGTCTGAAATCAGAGAGCAGAGGGGCCACATCCTGGATCTCGGGCTTACTGTGGATAGACTCCCTGGGAGAGCACAGGGGATAGCTCCGGAGAGGGAAGTCCTCAGGGAGAGGCCGAGGAAGTCAGGGCTTGGAAATGAACCCTGTGATTGCCAAGGGAGGGGATGATGACCTGCCCACTTTCCACTGAGCCTGCCCTCTCTGTCCTGAAGACAGAGCTGAGATTCAGAGGGCTCATAACAGGGAGGGCTCCATGCCAGGCCAGACTGTGGGGGACTGAATCTCTGTCCATCACTCCCTAGTGAGGAGCAATAACTCTGGGTGGGCCCAGTGCCCTCAGCCTGGGGTGCCTTCAGAAGCCTATCACCAGAAGGCTGCCTGGAACAGGGTAAGAGCAGCAGGGTTGCTTGGGTCAGACGATCTGGGTTGAAATCCCGCTCTGCTCTTTGAGGCCGTGGGGTCTTCGGAAAGCACCTAACTCCTCTTAGCCTCAGTTTCTTCCTGTATGGAATAGGCAATTGCCATCTACCTCCAGTGGTCCTTCAGGAGAAATGAGTACCACGTCACGTGTGCCACGTGCCTGGCACAATGTCCTTCAGCTCAACAGACAGCCGACTTTATAATTGCTGTCTTAAAGTTTCTTACCACACTGACACAGCCTTGTTCAAATATCAGATTGGCAAAGCTCACAGTTTGATAACATGCCTGCTGGCAAAGCCACAGGGGAGCAGGACAAGCAGACAAGGCTGGGCTGGTACAGCTTGGGGGCGCCACTGTGGAAGGCATTGTGACCCTCTCCACCCCGTCAGTACCTCAGATCCCCACACCTCCCCCAGGAGGGCCTCCCCTTGCAGGTTTGCAATCACCCACTGAAGCAGCACACGTGGGAGATTATTTATTGCAACATTTAAAGTAATTGCCAAAGGCTGGAAACAAGCTAAGTGTGCATCAATACGATCTGTTAACTAACGCATGGTCCCTCCATATAAGGAAGTCCTGCATAGCCATAAACTAGGGATGAGGGCACTGTTTCCAAAAAAAAAAAAAACGCCTTAGCGGTAACCAAGACACATCTGCCAGGGAAGAGAGGCGGGTAGGAGAAGGATGTGCACACAAGGTAAAAGACTGCGGGTCTGGACACCAAGGAAGGTTATGGTTCATACACAATATGTTCCAGGAAATAAGGATGCCTCTCTTTGCAGAGGGGAAATGGGGGGCTGGTAGGACTCTTGGCTGTCTTCTCTCTCTCTCTCTCTCTCTCTCTCTCTCTCTCTCTCTCTCTCTCTCTGTGTGTGTGTGTGTGTGTGTGTGTGTGTGTGTGTGTGTGTGTACTCTCCCATTCCACAGCACACATGTAGAGGTCAGAGGACAACTTATGGTAGTCAGTTCTTTCTATGTTGTGGGTCTCAGGAATCGAACTCAGGTCTTCAGATTCAGTGTAAGAGCCTTTACATGCTGAGCCACCTCCTAGCTCTGCTTTGGGGTTTTGTAGTCATTGCTTTAGAGAGGGTTTGTTTAGTTGGCTTGGAGATTTTTTTTTCGTTAGTTTGTCTGAGATAGGATCTCTTGCTATATTTCAGGCTGGCCTGGAACTCATGGCAATCCTCCTGCCTCCGCCTCCAGAGTACTGCTATCACACACCAGCATCCCCAGCTTGTTTCTGTGGTTTTTTTTCTTCTTTTTAAACTTGAATTTTGAACCTTGTGCGTGTGCTACTCATTCAAAACATAAACATCAATTAAGCTGGGCATGGTGGTGCATGCCTGGAATCCCAGAACTTAGAGAAAGAGGCAGGCGGATCAGGAATTCAAGGCCAGTTTGAGCTACAGCCCGCCTCAAAATTAAACCACCCACACAACTTCTCATTATTTTATTGGTTTCATTTTCAGACCCTTCTGACTGAGACAAAATTTCAAATGTGTTTTGGGCTCCATAAAATTTTCCGGGATTGGCTTCAGGGACCCTCCCGAGGCAAGGAGAGTTTGGGACGAGGCTACATCTGCACCCGCGTAGCCGTCCATGGCTTCATCGCAGTTTTGAGCACCTCATTATCTTCCACTGAGACTGGCCAAGAAGGAGCTGCTGTGCATGAGTGGACAGAGGGCAGTCTTGGACAGAGCCCACCACTGTCACTCCCTTGAGACAAGGCTGAACAAATATTTTCTCAACAGCCATCGTCCAAGGCACAGCTCCCCCAGGCACTCAGACCCTGCTGGTGGCCAAAGTGTTCAAGAACCCCGCTGAGGGATGTTGTCCCTAGCATCCGGCACCTGCCATGCACCTGTGCCTCCTCTCACCTAAAAGCAGGAGTCACAGCAGGATGGCCATCTCATCTGCCTCCACTTCCCACGGGGGTGCTGTGCCCCTGACAGAACTGAACCCCCAAACCCCCTCTTAGGGTCTAGGCAGCCCTCAGAGGGTGTGGCAGCATCACACACACCCATGCAGGGAAGCGGGAGCTCTGCTGCCAGGAGACGGTCTCCCTGGAGTCTCACTCTTGGAGGTGGAGACGACAGCATGGAGGGGCGGCAGGGCGCCACCTACCTTTCCAGGCGCGAGGAGGGCGGGTGCTGGGCCCCACGAGATAGGGTGAGGGTTGTCCCCCACCGCAGGTCACAAGGGGCTGCCTGGCGAGCACTGGTCTCTTTTTCAGGTCTTGCTATGAGTGTAGGACTCCAGCACAGAGACACTGAGAGCAGAAGGTTTCTTGGGATCCTGAAACCAAAAGGTCCTGTCTGAACTTACCAAGTGGAGGAGAGGGACCCAGCACTGGTCCCACTGGCTGCTTATGAATCCGTTAGGTACAGGACCTTTGGAACTTGGCATCATGAATCCTCAAGGGAGGCTGGGAGGACATCCCACCTCCAGAGACTGAGGCTCAGGGAGGTGGCCACTTTACATGTCCCTAAGCCACTGAACTGACCCCAAGGTCCTTTTCTCTCCACTATTCCCCTCACGTTCCTCTCCCTGTGCCTCATGAGTGCTCATGTATCTGAGCCCAATCAGTCACACGGGGCAATGGCCTTGAAGCCAGGCTTATGCCATGGAAAGAGCCTAAGCCAGCACACAGAGGAGGGATGGCTGAGAACACAAAGGAAGATTCTGGAAAATGCATGGGGCGGCCGCTGTCTCTCTAGAACATGAATATAAGGATGGGAGCAGAGCTGACTCAAGCAGAGAGGTCCTGGGTCAGGTGTCAGGAAGCCCTGTGAGGTTGAAGTCGAAAGAGAGGTTTCTGGGGCCAGGATGTTTGGATGAAAGCCCAGCTGCTCTGCTCACCAGCTGTGTGACCTGAGGCCACTTACTTAACCTTTTGGGGCCAGTTATTTCTTCTATAGAATGGGGGTGATAATACACCAGTCCACAGAGCTGTTTGGAGGACTGAGTAAATTAAAACAAGCCCAGTACAGACCAGGGCAGCTGGGACAGAGCAAGCACTAAGGTTTGGCCATCTGTCATTTGCGATTATGACTGCTACCTTGGTCCTCTGTCTCGTATCCCAGTTCTAGGCCACTCAAATGTGTGGCTCTATTTCTGCTGACTGGAGCAGAAGCAAAGACATGAGGCCCAGTTGGAGAGAAGGGACGGTCCTCCCTAGACACTTAGGTGTTCCTGGCTCTGCTGACTTCAGAGCCCCGTTGAGTGACCAAAGTCTGGCCGTGGTGATGGTGTCCCTGCCATACCCTATCTGTACATCAGCTTCAAGGATCACTGTACCTGTCTGACCCCCAAGGCCAGGCCCCCAAGACCTGGGCCCAGGAAGAACACTGCGAGAAATGATGTGTCTGGGAGGCACACCCAGGCAGCTCTAATGAGGCTTGCGGAGGCCAGAGACTGAGGGTGGACAGGAGGGCAGGGGTGAGGCAGCTTGACAGCTAAGTGGGAAAAGCTACTGCTGCCGCCGCCGCCGCCGCCGCCGCCGGCGGTTGCTCGGGTGAGCGAGCACACTCCCAGTCACTCGGCAGTAATAACCCTGATCCCCTCATTACCACTCCCAGAGCTGATGCGTGACTCAAGCGGGAGCTGCCAAGGGCCCCTGCCTTCTGAACCTGGTTCCACACACCCTCCCCTGCCCCACATCTGTACAACAGCTGGGCTCCAGGGCAGCCAGTACCTGGCAGGCTCTGGCACCATCTGCTTCCCCAGACTCGGGCTCCTCAGAGGGGGTGCTGGAATTGCTGGGGACCTGAAAGAGCAGGGCAGGGCTCAGGCTCACAAGATCTAGGATTTGGAGCTTCCATCCCTCACTCTGCTGTCTATAAAGAGGTGAGGGGCCAGGCTGGGGGCTCTTGATGGTTCTCCTAACACCTGAGCCTCAGTTTCTCTACCTGCACGGTAGGAAGCCCGCCCTAGCCAGCACCCTCATTCTTCTCTGACCAACCATAGCTAGCCAGGATCTGACAGGCTTGTGTGTGCACATGCGTGTGTGCCTGTGGGAGAGTGCACATGTGTGTACAGATGCATGTATGCAATTCATGTGGAGATCAGAGGGTAACTTTGGGTGTTGTTCCCCAAGTGCCTTCCTTTTGTTTGATTGTTTGTTTGTTTGAGACAGGGTCTCCCGTTGGCCTAGAACTGCATTATGTATGTAGGCTAGGCTAGCCGGCCAGGGAGCTTCAGGTGTCCACCTCCTCCCATCGTCATTATGGGGATTACAAACTCAGACTGCTGGACCTGGCTTTTTATGTGAGATCTGAGGATAGAGTTCTAGTTCTCACACTTGCAAGGCAAGTACTTTACCAAGTAAGCCATTTATCCAGCCCGAGGGGGGTTCTTCTGAGGACATCTGAACTACAAGTTTAATGGGGTGTGGATGGGATGAAATGGAAGGGGGAGGGGCATAATCATTGCTTCCCAAGCCTTCTGTCCCATGCAGCCCCAGGCTGCCCATCAATCTGGGGGCACTTGATTTACTTTGTCTTACCCATGCTAGGGCCAGAGATTTTTCTTCCATGGCTGAGAGGAGTTGTCAGGATCCTTGGTTACAATAATAGCAGCAAGGCTTTCTGAACACCTTCCAAGCATCCTGAGAAGGCACAATGCTAGGGCTAAGTGGTGTAGCTGCAATCCCGTAGGTTGGCATCATCACCCCCAGCTCAAAGATGACACGCAATGTGTAAGACCACATGGTTAGCCAATGGTAGCATCAGGATGTGACTTAAGCTTTGTGTGACTCCAGAGCCTCTGCAGAGCCATGCATGAAGCCACAGGTGGCCCCTGTGTACAGTCTGGAGCCATAGTGGCTTCCCTTCTAAAGGAGAAGCTCACTAAAGCTGGAGAGCCAGCTGCACCCTCATGTCCTAGTAGACACGTGACCATTGGCTACTACATAATGGAGTCAGCCAGCAAGCTGCATTAGGTAGAAGAGGCAGGGTCCCACGGGCAAATGGCTGGTATATTATCTCTCATACTCTCATTTCAGGAAGTGAAAGTGACACTGAGACTCATCTGAGAGAGGCAAGGGACTGGCCCGGGGTCATCCATCAAATTGGTATCAGAGTCAAGACTGAGCCTATGGGATGGTAAGATGACTCACGGGGCGGGTAAAGGCACTTGCTGTCAAGCTACGTGACCCAAGTTTGATCTTCAGGGCCCAGACAGTGGGAGGTGAAAACCAACTCCTGCTAGTTGTCCTCTGACCTCCACGTGCACACTATGGTGTGCGCCTCCCCTACCCAATGAATAAATAAATAAAATGTCATTAACATAATAAAAAAGACTGAGCCTGTGTGCAACAGGTTTTCCCCACGGAGAAAAGCTGGAGGCCTTAGTTGCTGGCACTAGGGGCCCTTTCCTTTCCTGAGGGGGCATGCCATCCCTGCTCCTCACCTCAGGCTGAGGCTTGGGAAGAGAGCTAGGGTACAGTTCAGGCAGGTGCTCTCTGAGCACCCACTTTATGGGAACATTGGGCTCCATGGGTCTCTGTCAGCTGGCCCCAGGGACAGGCTGTGTATGCAGTGAAGGGCCACCTCATCCTCTACTGTTGACACACCCGGCTCTTGTTCCAACAGCAAACACTGGGCCTGGAGAGATGGTCTTATTGGCTGGCAGTGTCCTATTCCAAGCTCCCCTCCTTGCTTAAACAGACTGCCCTGTTTGCCCTACCTGCCCAGCCCCCAGGACCTCACTAATACCCAGGTCCCTGCCCTGTGGACAACTCACACCTCTTGTTCCGGTGGGATACCCCTTCATCACTGGGGAAACCTATGAAAGTTTTGAGGCCGGCCCCAACCCCCTACTAAAGCATCATGTCAATGTTACAAATGAGGAAACAGAGACCCGAGGAGAGTGGGAACCAAGGCACACACAGATGGTCAGGCCAGCACCCAGACACTCACTGTGATACACAACCTCTGCAATTGGGCATATGGCTACTGCTTTTGCCCCAGTGAAGCCTGAGTCACCAAATAAATGGTACCTCAAATCACCCCATGATGGTCTCCAATGGCTCACAACACCCCTTATAAGCGCCTAGAGGCCAAGGTCTGAAATAATTCATTCTTGAGTGAGACACACGCATAAACACCTGGGGTTCCCAGCCCAAGACCCCCCCAGAGTGAAGCCCTGTTTAGGTGTGGGAGATGAATGAATGAGTCAGTGAACTTAAACAGAATAGGTCCTCTCCATCCTGGCCCAGCTTGGCTTCTCAAATCCCAGTCCCTGCTCCTCTAGGACTGGGGAGGGCTGGGAGAACTTTGGGTCCCTGTTCCAGCATCTCAAGAGGCTTATATGGATATATGTGATGTGTATGTGTGTGTATGTGGGGTACGTGTGTGTGAGTGTTTGTATGTGTCTATGGGTGTGTGTGTATGTGGGGTGTGTGTGCATGTGTGTGAGTATGTGTATATGGGGATGTGTGAGTGAATGTGTGTGTATGTATGGTATGTGTGTATGTGTGTGTGTATGTATGTGGGGGGTGTGCATGTGTGTTTGTGTGTGTGTGTATGTAGTGGGTGTGTGTATGTGTGTATGATGGGGTGTGTGTGTTTGTATGTGTGTGAATATGTGTATGTATGTATATGGGGTATGTGTGCATATATGTTTGAGTGTGTATGTATATGTATGATGTGTGGGGTGTATATTGTATGAGTGTTTGTGTATATGTGATGTGTGTATGTGTGTAAGTGAGTGAGTGTGTGTGTGTGAATGTGTGTATGTGGTGTATGAGTGTGTGTGTGCGCACGCGCGTGTGTGTGTGTGTGTGTGTGTGTGGTATGTGCAGGAGCATGTGCTTGCATGCATGCATGCATATGAGCTCTCAAGTGTTCCTGGAGAGGCTGGAGGTTGATGTCAAGAGTCTTCCTCAGTTGCTCTCTCCACCTGTCTCTGGAACAGGGGCTTTCAGTTGAACTCAGGGCCTGCTGATATAGCGAGTCTGCCCACTCAGCTTGCTCCAGGGAGACCCTGTCTCTATCTCCTCAGCCCTGATATTGCAGACAGGCCACGATGCCCATCCAGCATTTATGTGGGTTCTAGGGACCCAAACTCCCATCTACATGCTTGTGTAGCAAGTATTTTAACCACTAAGGTATCTCTCCACCCTTCCCCCTTTAAAAACAGGGTCTCATGTATTCCAGGTTGGCCTCAAACTCACTATTTAACCGAGGATCCTCTGCCTCTACCTCCAGAGTGCTGGAATTACAACAGTTATGCAGGACTGGGGCTAGAATCCAGGGCTTCATGCATGCTAAGCAAGCCCTCTACAAACTGAGCTTCATCCTCACAAAACACGGTCCCAAACAGGAAATGTAGTTTAATTATTAGAGTACTTGCTTAGCATGCACTGAGCCCTGAGCTCAAACCCCAGTAGCACATAAACTAGGTTTAGTGGTGTAAATCTAAAATCCCAGCACTCTGGTCCTGTAGGCAGGAGGATCCAGAGTTCAAGGTCATCCTCAGCTACACGGTGAGTTGGAAGCCAGTCTGAGCTACATGAGTCTCTGTCTAAAGAGTAAAAATGTCATGGTCTCCTTGTTTCCATTCCTGAGCCCAGGCCAGCCCAGCCTTCTCTGGGCTGTTGTGGGTGATTCACTGCAGGCTGTAAACAACCCCCTGGAGCACCGGCTGTACCACCAAGGCCCTGGCACTCATCCTAGCCGTGCCGAGGGGAATCTAAAAGAAGACACTGTGCCCACGCACCCCCGATGGAAAAGAGAAGGTGGAAGAGAAGCAGGGGGAGGCTTCCAGATCTGTATCCCAACACGTGCACAGGAGCCATGATACAGCCCAGCTTTGCAGGGCCCAGCTGAAACCGAGGGTGGGGGTGGTGCACCAATCAGGCTTCCTGGGAAAAGGGACCTGGAAGGAGGAGGTGGGATGGTCACTGGGGGTTGCAAAGCCAGTAGCATGTCTGAGCTCCTACTGTGTAGCAGGCACCTGGGGAGAGAGTAATGAAAGAAACTGAGACCCTAGGGCCCAAAGAGACGGCTCAGTGAGTAATGGTGCTTACCAACAAGCCTGATGATCTGCGTTGGGTCCCCAGAATCCACAGAGTAGAAACTGACTCCTGCAAGTTGTACTCCAACCTGCATATATGCTCTGTGGTACATGCTTGTGTTTTTTTTTTGTTTTTTTTTTTTTTGGTTTTTCGAGACAGGGTTTCTCTGTGTAGCTTTGCGCCTTTCCTGGAACTCACTTGGTAGCCCAGGCTGGCCTCGAACTCACAGAGATCCGCCTGGCTCTGCCTCCCGAGTGCTGGGATTAAAGGCGTGCGCCACCATCGCCCGGCCATGCTTGTGTTTTTATGAATTGTCGGGGCACACACAATCACAGATGTAAATAAAATAAAAAGAAATCAAGACCCTATGCCATGGAGAACAGAGAAGCAGGTTGTTAGGGGCGTGCAGGGAAGATGACTCCTTCACCACGGAAGAGCAGGACCTTGGAGACTTTCACATTCACTTGACAGGTGGAAGAAACTGAGGCACCGGGCAGACTAAAGATTTGCCTGGGGTCCCCCAAGGAGCTGTGATGGAGGAAGGTCCCAAAGCTACCCATGTAGGCTAAAGGTGAGTGTGACCTCTCTGGCATTCAGAAAGGACCTAAGTCCTACACTCTTCAACATTGCCCACAAGTAGCTTCACTAGGATGGCTCTGGGTGGGGAGGCACTGGGCCAAGGCAGACTTCCTCTCTATACTATGTGTGAGTCGGGTTATAAGGTACTTAGTGAAATGGCAGAGGCTCATGGGTAAAGCCAGGCTCTGCAGTCACTGAGCAGTGGGTCCTCACAGTTGAGCCTCAACTACCCCTGTCCTAGTCAGGGTTTCTGTTGCCGTGATGATTAAACACCATGACTAAAAGCAAGTTGGGGAGGAAAGGGTTTGTTTGGCTTTACTTCCACACTGCTGTTCATCACTGAAGGAAGTCTGGACAGGAGCTCAAACAGGGCTGGAACCTGGAGGCAGGAGCTGATGCAGAGGCCATGGAGGGGTGCTACCTACTGGCTTGCTTCCCCTGTCTTGTTCAGCCTGCTTTCTTATAGAACCCAGGACCACCAGCCCAGGGATGGCACCACTCACAATGGGCTGGGCCCTCCCTCATCAATCACTAATTAAGAAAACGCCTTACAGGCTTGCCTACAGCCTGATCCTATGGATGCATTTTCTTAATTGAGGTTTCCTCCTCCCAGATGGCTTTAGCTTGTGTCAAGTTGACATAAAACTAGCCAGCACAATCCCTGTCTGTACCAGAGCAGCTGTAATTCTTAACTCCTGTCCATGCCAAAAATTGAAACTTTTAGTCTCCCTAGAAATGACCAGCTGGGGCCTGATGGCCTGGTGTCCAAACATTCAAGCCTCAAACCCCCACTCCTCACCTTTGAAACCTTTTGCCACATAGTGCTTTATGCTCCTCCAGTGACTCAGTTTCCCCAGCTTCAACAGCCCTGACAACTGTAGGCAGATCGTGACACTGACATTTCAGAGGCCCGAGCTCTTGCTAAGTCAACAGTAGACACAGATTACTTAGCCGCTGAAATTTGTGGCTGCCTCCTACATGGTGGTTTGATAAGCCTTTATTGTCACCTCCCTCTGATGCTGCATCCCTGGAGCCTGTGGCAGCTTATTTACCCAGAGACAGGAGGCTGCTAGGTAGGGAAAGCTGAGTAATGATGGTACAGATCCCTGGTCCAGAACAATAGCCCAGATACATCACCTCAAACATCTTGCTTACCCTCTCTGGACACCCTGGAAATGGCCTTCCATGGCATGCCTTAGTTTCCCGGACCTGTGGACCACTCATGGATACAGTCTTAGGCCCAAAAACAAAGCAGCATCCTCCCAGATCATTACACCAGTCCTCTGCTCTAATCCTTGCCCTCAGTGATTTGCCAATCAAGGTCCCTGGACTTTTCCCCGGGATGTCTGGTATCCCATCCCAATGCAATCACTTCCTTCCTTCCCACTACACCCGTCTAGCTAGACTCAAGCCACACACATCCTAGGCTACTGTACGTGTCAGTGCTGGGCTGGGTCCTGTTTGGCCCTGGATACCTGACAGAGCAGATAGCTGATCTCTATAGATGTTGCAGGATGTGATGCTGCACAGCTGTAATCCCAGCGTCTGGGAGGTTTAGATGGGAGGATTGAAAATTTTAAAGCTAAGGCTGTGATATGGTTCAGTTGGTACAATGCTTGTTTAATCTGCACCAACCGGTTCAGTCCTGAGCAGCACATAAACTGGGTGTGGCTCAAACCTGTAATCCCAGGAAGTTAATGGTCATATTCTACTACGTGGCCAGTTCAAGGCCAGCCTATGATACATAAGACCCTGTCTCAAAGAGAGAGAGGGTGGCAGAGAGGAAAAGAGGAAGGAAAAGGGGGAAGAGGAAGAAGGGAAGGAGGAAAGATGGAGGAAGGAGGGAGGAAGGGAAGAAAAAAAGAGAAGTTCCTTCAAGAAAAGCCTGGGGTGCTGGAGAGATGACTCAGTGTTTTGGAGTGCTGATTGCTCTTCCAGAGGACCCGGGGTTCAATTCCCAGCACCCACAGTGTGGTTCATGGCTATCTGTGGCTCCAGTTTCAGGGGACCTGACACCCTCACACAGACATATATGCAGGCAGAACAATGCACATAAAAATAAAGATAAATAAACAAATGATTTGTAAAAACGAAAAGTAAAGTCTGGGAAACTTAGCAAGACCTTGCCTCCCAATAAAACATTTGAAACAGGCCTGGGGTGTTGGAGAGATGGCTCAGTGTTTAAATGCATTTGGTGATCTTGCAGAGGACCTGGGTCTAGTTTTCAGCATCACAGTATGGCACACAATGGTCTGTAGCTCCAGTTTAAGGGAATCTGGCGCCCTCTTCTGGCCTCCATGGGCACCAGGCATGCATGTGGTACATATACACACATGCAGGCAGAAC
Source organism: Peromyscus californicus insignis (assembly GCF_007827085.1). Classification (NCBI taxonomy): domain Eukaryota; kingdom Metazoa; phylum Chordata; class Mammalia; order Rodentia; family Cricetidae; genus Peromyscus; species Peromyscus californicus. The sequence goes on along the minus strand of NW_026294562.1, from coordinate 51,612,628 downwards.
ACTTCCAAAATAATAAAAATGAATAAAATCTTAAATGAACAAATAAGGGTCTGGGGAGGAAGCTCAGTGGTAGTTGGCTTCTCTAGCATTTATGAGGCCCTGGGTTCATCCCCCTCCCCAGTACTGCAAATAATAATAATAATTAACATACATAATTTAAAACAAACAAACAAAAAAAACTAGAGATGTCAGTTCATGACATACCAGATGATTAGTACCCTAGCAGGGAAGTGTACCAGGAATACCAGAGAAACTAGGGGAGACTTCCTGCAGGAGACAGAACCTCAACTGCCCTGGAGGATGGATGGAAGTTAGCCAGTCAGGGGGAGGCTGTTGGAAGGGAAGGGCTGGGAGGGGAAGATACGTGATGCAGTGTGGGCACAGCTTCCTGGGGACTCACTGTGGTTTGTAGAGCCCCCCTCTCTGTTAAAATATTGATTTTATTTTTAGTGTGTGTGTGTGTGTGTGTGTGTGTGTGTGTGTGTGTGTGTGTGTGTGTGTAGGCAGGTGCCTGCAGAATCCTGTAGCGGATGTTGGACTCTCCTGGAGCTAGAGTTACAAGCATTTGTGAGCTGTTGAATGTAGGCGCTGGGAACCAAACTTGGATCCTCTTCAAGAGCAGCATCTGCTTACACTGAGCCATTGCTCCAGGCCCTCTTTGTCCCTCTGATTCTCTTCCATCCTGTGACTAAAGAGTTGATCCCCCCTCACTGGGTGAACATCTCAAACCTGAGGAATCCAGGGAACCCCCTCTCCCTCCGGAGGCTTGTGACTTGGCACATACCCCAGGATCAGCCAGTTACTTCTCTGCTCTGAGTTTTGATTTGCCTAATCTGTTACAAGAGGCAGAGCATCACACACACACACACACACACACACACACACACACACACACACACACACGTCTTAATATTGTAATTGACCTGAATGAGAGAAAATCAAGCAAGTATTTCTCTCCCAGCCTGGACTTGCAGCCTGGGTTGGGCATGGGTCTGTAGCTGATTGATATAGAGGAAGTCCTGAAAGTTAGCATCTGCCCATCAGAGCCCAGATGTGGACCCCTGGCTCATCTTCCTACTTGGGAGCCTTTCTCTAAGCCATGTTAGATAGGCATGCTCTTGATGAGAAATGCCTTTCCAGCCCAACATGTTCTTCCAAGAGTCCTCATCACTACCCATCCTGACCTGTCTATGGTCCACTCCATCTTTTCCACATCTCTGGTCTCCCCCTGAACAATGTGAGGGGGCTAAGGATGCGAAGTCTTGGGGAAACAGATGGGTAAAGGAGACACTAGGACTGGGTAAGCAATGTCCTTCTTCTTCTGTCTTAGTCACTTGTTCTACTGTTATGAAGAGACACCATGACCAAGGTGACTCTCACAAAGAAAGCATTTAACTGGGGCCTTGCTTACAGTTTCAGAGGTTTAGTCCATCATCATTATGGTGGGGAGCAGGCAGGTGATAGAACAGTAACAGAGCTCTATATACTGATCAGTAGGTAGAGAGAGAGACACTGGGCCTGGTATGGGCTTTTGAGACCTCAAAGCCCACCCTCAGTGACACATTTCTTCCAACAAAGGCACATCTCCTAATCTTTATAACCCTTTGGAATAGTGCCACACTCTGGTGACTAAGCATTCAAATATATGAGTCTATGGGGGCCATTCTTACTCAGTTTCCCCATCTGAAAACTGGGAATGGCAGTGATGAGGACTGAATTCAGCAATATGGGCTTTAAGGGAAGCTTCTCATTCAGCACTCTTCCTGACATCTAGAACATTGCCTGGCATACAGTAGGCTCTCAGTGAAAAGAGTGGTTATTGTCATCCTATCTTACTGTGCTTCTGGCTGGACACCATGAGTGAGGGCCGTAAATGACTTCTTTTATCTCAGTCATCTGAAGGAGGCCAAAGAGGTAGCAAGCTTCCTAGGAATGATGACTGCAGATCTGTAGGCTGGCCCCATGCCTTTCTGTTTGGTTTGCCTTGTGGTGTAAGCAGAGTGGGCATGGCTGGGTGATGCCCAAAGACACCTGTTTGTGGACTGATTTCTCCTAGACCCACGGCCATAACCCTCTTGTGGAGGAGGGCAGAGAGAGGGGCCAGCGCACCTGATAACCAGCTCTCCATTAGGCTGCCTGCTTGAAGGATGTGAGTGGCTAGAGCAGCCAGCCATTAGTGCAGGAGCCAGCCTCTTCTGAGACTTGAGGCCAAGGCTTCCCGTGACTCTCTGGCTGGTCATTAAGAGGTGAGAAGCAGGGCTAGGGCTCTGCAAAGCACTTTGTACCCACTTCACTCCAGCCTTACCACCACCTGGCACTTAGGCGCTCCTGCCCAGCCCTCTACTAGGCCTTTGGATGGGATGGGAACATTGCAGCTGTCCTTTCAAGCCATAACCCATCCCGGCCCATTAGCACTTGCTCCCTGAAGGCCCCTGTGATGAGGTTTTATTGCTGCCTCCAGGTTTCAGGGGATAGAGAGTGAACTGCTGGAGCAAAAGGCCCTGCTCTACGTGTGTTCTCAGCAGGTGTCTAGGCAGGACACAAGGCCCCTCTTATGGCTGCTCTTTCTGAAGTCTTTTTATGAGCAGAGAGCAAGACCACACCATCTCCTTCAATTCTCCTTTCCCCCACACTCACACTTATGCATACACAGATACGCCCATGCATACACATATATACATACATCACATGTTCACACACATATACACATATGTGCACACACATACTCATAAACACATGCACCTACACCTATATCCACTTACATACACATACACTTGCACACTGGACATGCCCTCATAGGAATAACTCTAGGCTCTTAAGAGAGAAAGCCACACCTATCCTGAACCCATGGAGGAAATGTCCAGGGGTGAGGAGGTGGAGGGCAGGGAGGCAAACAGGAAGGGCCAGGCTGGGGAGGAAGTCCAAGGGTGGGGCCTAGGGAAAGAGGCTTCACCTCCCTGGTCCTGTAAGCTCTGCTGAAAGTTGAAAGTGACCAGTGTGGCCCTGAGCTCTGATTGTTCTGAGCTTACTAGTGGGTCTGTCCCCAGGGTCCATACATAATTGAGTGCTTTTCTTTCTTTTTTTTGTTTTTTCAAGACAGAGTCTTTCTGTGTAACTCTGGCTGTTCTGGAACTTGCTCTCCAGACCAGGCTGGCCTTGAACTCAGAGATCCACCTGTCTCTGCCTCCCAGTGCTGGGATTAAAAGCATGTGCCACCACACCCAGCTACTAACAGAGCACTTTTCAACTCACATGGTGGAGTTGAGTACTGGGGTTCAGGGAGTCAAAGCCTTCCCTCAGTGGGGACACAGATGTGACACGATCCTCCTCATTCTCCTTGGCTTGCAGGGGCGAAGAACAAACCCACCCCCACGTGCCCCCTTCATTCTCCACCCACTGCACCTTCATCTGCTCTCCAGGCAACACGAATAAAACACCCACAACATGGTGCTGGCTTCTTTTCACAGACCAGAAGGCACAGGGCATTAAAAAAAAAAAAAAAAAAAAAAAACAACCGTGAAAAGGCCCAGATTCCTTCCCACACTGGCTGCCTGACTACACGGCCCTTGCTAGTCACTAGGATTTAAAAGATAAGGACCCTCTTCTGGTGGAGTCACAGGAATGAACATTTTAAAAATTTAAAATTGGGTCCTGGAGAGCTGGTTCAGTCACTAAAGTGCTTGCCATTCAAGTTCGAGGACCCAAGTTCAGTCCTCAGTAGCCACGTCAAAATGCCTGATGTGGCAGAGAGCATTTGCAGTCCCAGTGTTGGGGAGGTGGAGGCAGGTGGATCCCATGAGCTTGATCACTAGCTTGTTTAGCCTAATCAGCAAGTCCAGGTTCTCAGCAAACAAGGGGACAGCATCTGAAGAATGACACCTGATTTAATCTCTTCTTCCATTGCTACCCAACACAATTAAAGTTCAGCAGAGTCGGGGAGCTTGAGACCTGGAGGTGAGCAGCCTGGTCTTGTAGTGAGAGGGCCTGGAAGCTCGGGGCTGCAATCACTGTTCCCTTCATCTGTGCCCTCCCCATGCATGGCCTCCCCTCCCCTTCTCTTCCTCATTCAGAGGTTGACCCTGTTTCCCACTCCCTGAAGACAATCCAACCAGAAGCACCCCCATGCTTGGATGGTGCATCCCCCTTACCAGTCTCTGCACCCACCAGTATACCTCATCACACCCTGCCTATGACTATCTGTGTTCCCAGCCGTTCAGACACGGAACCCAGAACTGCTGCTCTGTTCAAGGACATCCTCCAGCCCTTCCCACCCATCAATCTTCTCTCCCTGCACAAACCTGATGCCTTTTCTCCAAATCTCATGCAATCCCCTGGATCCTGGCTTGTCCTCTCCCAGCTACTGCTCATTTCCTTACCTCCTCTCCAAAAAACCTCCTGCTAGAGTTTCCTCTGTCAGAGATAGTCTCATGAAGATGACTGAAGGTTCCCATGTGGCTTCACCAATGATCAGTTTGCCGGCTTCCTACAACTGGATTTCTGGAAGCCTTTGGGAGTAGAGCCCTCCTGCTCCTAGGAACATGACTTCTACTATGCTCCCAGGAGTCATCAGCTTCCCTTCCCTTCCCTTCCCTTCCCTTCCCTTCCCTTCCCTTCCCTTCCCTTCCCTTCCCTTCCCTTCCCTTCCCTTCCCTTCCCTCCCCTCCCCTCCCCTCCCCTCCCCTCCCCTCCCCTTCCCTCCTCTCCCCTCCCCTTCCCTCCTCTCCCCTCCCTTCCCTTCTTTCTCTACATCTCTGGTTGCTCCTTCCAACTTCTATGCAGGCTTTCTCTCTTCCCCCAGACAACACTGTGTACTCCAAGCTCAGCCTTTAATTTTGGTCTCTCTTCATTTACTCCACTGGCGAGCCCATGCGCTCTCCTGACTTTAAACAGTATCTATATGCTTATGACTCCAAATCCTCATCTCCAGCCTTGGACCTCAAGTATCCATTCATCTATATATGATCTCTCCCTGTACTAGGGAGCTCTGACCCAACATGGGCAAAGCTGAGCTCAGTTCTCCCTTTTCAACTGTATCCATCATATACATCCTCCAGGGAACACACACACACACACACACACACACACACACGTTGGTTCCTGGAGGACAAAAATCATCTTACATAGAGAAATGGTTTGTGTTTTCTCAAAGTATATGGACTTATGGTAACTTTGGAATTAAAATTCCATAGTGAGGAGCAACTGGGGGAAAAGTCTAAAAAGTTTCCTGGGTGGTGGGCGATATGAGAAAGGATTGGAAGGGAGGGCAGCTGGCATGAGAACCTCCCGAGTCAGCCATTGGCAACCCTACCCTGCCATCACTCAGGCCAAACCCTGCTGGCTGCCTCACCGCCTCCTTCTTGTCACAACTCACAGCCAATCCATCAGGAAATCCTTTGGGTTCTGCCTTCAAAATAGATCCACAGACCGCCTCCCCCACGTCATCCAACCACCATCATTTCTCAACCGGATTATCGCCACAGCATCCACCTTGCCTCCCTTTGCTTGCCCAGCTCCTCCACACAGCCACAGAGGCTCTCCCACCATGGAGCCAGCTCCCATCTGTCCTTGTTCCTTACAAAGCACTCAGTGGCCCTCCGCCGCCCGAAGTCCTTGCTGTGACTTGCCCTTCCCACCTCATCTCCCTTCCTCTCCTGCTCCGGTCCACCCGTGTCCCTGCCGTCCCTCTAGCCCCGGCTGTTGCTCTCTCAGCTTAGGGTCTTTGCCCGGTTACTCCCTAGCCTCCGATACCTCTGTTACACACAGGGCCGAATCCCTCCCCTCCCTCAAGCCTAGTCACATGACCGTTTTCCCACCTGGTGAATATTGCCATAGCCATCCCTTATTCCCACAATGCTCCTGTCTTCTAACTTATTCTGTATCCAATGCTAGGGCTGATGACAGCATTCCAGGCCAGGCTATCAGCTTTCCAAGGGCAGAGATCTTTATTTCAGAGCCCGCTGCATCCTCAGTATGAGAACTCAGAACATAGCAGGTGTGCCTGATATGCCCTGATGCCCATCCCAGGCTCCTGTCATATCAGGTTTCTGACTCTTCCCACCCAGGCGCCATCACACCTTTGTACCCACTGTCTGAAGTGTGCTCCCCATAACCCTTTGGCAGGGTTTAAAAAAAAAAGTAAAATTCTCATATAGCCCAGGCTGACCTTGAGCTCTTTTTTGTAGCTGAGGATGACCTTGAACACCTGATCCTCCTGTCTTCGCCTCCTGAGTGCTAGGATTACAGGTGTGCACTACCACATCTGGTTTATGCGGTACTGGGAATTAAATGCAGGACTTCTACATGCTAAGCAAGAACTCTACCAGCTGAGCTATATCCTTCAGTCCCTCTGACAACCCTGCAAAGGCCTGGTTAGGTGAAGAAGGGAATCTGAGCTTTTGCTCAAAAGCAAAGGGGATCCATGGAAAGGCTCTGAGCTGATGCTTTGATGCCATAGGTGAGCACACAGAAGCGGAAGCCAGGTTGGAGGCTGAGTGGAGACTGTGGAGCAAGCCTCACCTTGGGAGGGCAGTGGATGAGGGCAGGGGTTTAGGACAGGGGATGAGGACAGGGGAGAGGGTGGGAAGGAGGGCAGAGGATGAGGGAAGGGAATAAGGACAGGGAGGATGTGGAGAGAGGAGATGAGGGCAGGGGAGGAGGGCAGAGGATGAGGTCAGGGAAGGAGGGCAGAGGATGAGGACAGGAGATGGGGACAGGGGAGAGGGTGGTAAGGAGGGCAGAGGATGAGGGAAGGGAATAAGGACAGGGAGGATGTGGAGAGAGGAGATGAGGGAAGGGAAGGAGGGCAGAGGATGAGGACAGGGGATGAGGACAGAGGATGAGGTCAGGGGGTGAGGGTAGGAAGGAGGGCAGAGGATGACGACAGGAGATGGGGACAGGGAGGATGTGGAGAGGAGATGAGGGCACAGGAGGAGGGCAGAGAATGAGGCAATGGGAGGTTGTGGACTGAGGGATACTATGTGGGGGGGAAACTTATCACTTTTTAAATTTTGAATCTGAAGTGCCCCCCACAGGCTCATATTAAAGTAGTTGTCCCCCAGCTGATGATTTTATTTTGTGAAGTCTAGCTGGAAGAAGTAGGTCACTAAGGCTGGGACTTTAAAGTCCTGATCTGGTCCTTAGTTCTAGCTCTGCTTCCTGATCCAAGGCCATTGGAACAGTTTCTCACATTCCCACTGCCGCAGACGGATACGTTCCACCATGGCTTCCCCGCCCTGATAGACTGAAACCCCCTAAAACCATGAGCCAAAATAAATCCTTCTTCCCGTGAGTCGTTTCTGTTCAGTATCTGATCAGAGTGACACAGAAGTAACACATACAGCAGCAGTAACATGTGCTGGTTAAAGAAAAAGAAGGCAAGAGGGACCTGGTCGATGTCAGGAGATGATCCGAGGGGACACGGTGGTCCTCTGGAGGAGCGTCTCTCCTGCTGCAGTCCCCATCCTTTCACCAGGGGATTTGGTACTCCAAGACCTGTGTGGATTGGGGTAGGAAGGCCCCAAGGGGCCAGATCATGGGCTTGGGATGGAAAAGAAGGTCTACACAAAGGAATTTTCTAGAAAACAGGCTCTAAGGGGCTAGGGACATGGTTCAGTTGGCAAAGTGGCTTACTGTCACTATGTAAGTATGAGGACCCAAGGTTAGCCCCCTGGCACCTGTGTAAATAGCTTGACACAGCTGTGCACACTTGTAGTCTCAGGGCTGGGAAGGCAAAGAGAAAGTGACCCCTGGGGTTTGCTGGCCAGAGAGCCCTAGGTTTAGTGAAAGACCCTGTCTCAAAAAATAAGGTAGAGAACAATTGAGGAAGACATTGACTGCTGGTCTCCTTGTGCATACACACATATGTACATATATCTGCATACACAGAGACACAGAGAAAAAAAGAAAGAAAAAAAAAAAACCTGTAAGCCCATGCTCCAGGATTTATAAGGGTGCTCACTGATGAAAAGTCCTCATGCCCTTGTTTGACCAGAAAGACAAATATGTCAGGGAGTGACCTTGAAGACACTGTGTGGACAGCTCAGCTCAGCCCAGGGAGTGGCAAGCAGGAGAGAACAAAGGTGTGTCCTAGGCAGACACTGACCCTGGGACTATGTCACCAGCAGAACCAGGGCTCCTCGGGACCACACCTTTTCACATCTTTACACCGAAGGAGAGACACTGAGGCCCAGCGAGAGCGGTGAGGTGTCACAGGGCCTGGCTGATTTTCTCAGGGAGTGGAGAAGCCGAGGTTTCAGAGCTAGGAGGACTTACCTGGTCTGATGGGGACAGACTAATAATATCACCAATACATTTATTTAGCTCTCCTCTTTAGAGCTCAGAGAAGTGTATGTCCATGATCTCATCTATCCCTCTGTAGTAGATGGCAGGGCTACTTTGTGCAGCTGTTATGAAAACGCCCTGGCCCCCATGACCTTTCTTTTCCTCTCCAGTCCCATTTATGTTCCCTTTCTTCCTCAAACCCACTTAATTCAGCAAAGATTTATGAGACTCATGCTTGATGCCACACAGTGGGCATTTGGGAAGCTTCTGTATTTCCCCAGGGCTAAGGTCATTGTATTGTCAAGTTCAAGAGGACTTGACTCACACTTGCAATTGTGCATGCTGTACTGTTCACTGCAGGGCTTGGTCTTATGTCAGCTGCATACCATGACCTAAAGTCTGGCATTCCGGTGGCTAGTGGATGGAAAGGCATACACCGGGCAGGGCTATCATACTGAATATACTCAAACACCCTTCTATCACTGACTTGATTCCATTGCATGCCTGGCACCCAGAGGTAGCTCGGAGTTAGACTTCTTCACAGCCAATGTTTAGCATAAAGTAGCTACTCAACCCATGTTTGTTGGATAGATCGGTAAAAATATGAAGGAAAGAAGATGGAGATGGACAGTAATAAGTAATTCTTCCATTTAAAGAGTTCCCACTGCCAGGTGTAGTGGTGTCTGCCTGTAACCCCAGGCTTAGAGGTCAGGGGTGGAGGGACTGGGAGAGGGAGGCAGGATTCAAGGTCAGCCTGGGCTACATGGTGAGACCCTGTCTCAAGAAATAAAATAAAAGAAGGATCTCCAGTGCTTTAGCAGTTTAGAAAGATACTAAATAAGCCGAGTAGTGGTGGCTCACGACTTTAATCCCAGCACTCTAGAGGTGGGGCAGATCTCTGTGAGCCCCAACCTGGTCTACAGAGCGAGTTCCAGGACAGCCAGAGCTACACAGAGAAACCCTGTTTCAAAAAGAAAAGAAAAGAAAAAGATGTTAAATATTATTAAGTGATTCCATCGAAGAATCACTTTGGGCTTCAGAGGAGAATTCGGGCTCTCCCAGGACAAGCAGGGACAGCTCCCTGGAAGAAACGGATTGTCAGATGGGCCTCAGAGGGTGGGGACCCATAGGTGGAAACTCAGAGTGTTTAGCTAAAGGGTGAGCCAGCAAGGGTGCTGGAGAAGACACCCCTTAGGGCAAAGCTGCTCATAACTAATGCCACTGGTAGCAGGGAGCTATTGGAGATTCCCAGGAGTTGGGAGGGAAGGGGCCTGATCAGATCTTGGTCAGAAAGTCACAATGAAGAAGGACACTGGGAGGGAGGGACAGAAGAAGGCAAGGGACTGGTCAGGAGCCATGGCTGAGGCACAGGGTGAGAGGCTGTGAGTGTGACTTAGGGAGGTGGCTGCAGAGTCAGAGGAGACAGGGTGTGAGAAGCTCTGCAGAGCAAAGAGGCTGATTGGATAAGGGGAAGAGTTCCAGGAGGATCTGGGAAACAGATCTGGGGCTTGGGAGAGTTAATGAGGCCTTCTGGGGTGGGCGGCCGTGTGATCTAATGGGGGCTGCTTCCCTGGGGAAGGGAATTAGCTCACTCCACCTGGGTGGAGATGCTTCATTAAGAATGCAGATGCCAGGCTCCGGAGGGAGGTCAGGGCTCCAGAGACAGGGCTGGAAGCTGGGCTGAAGCAGGAGCTGAGGCTGTGGGAGTGAATGAGATCACAAGAAGAGACACGTGGAAGATGAAGGCTGAGGACAGAGCCTTGGGGGCCACCCACAGTTGGGAGGGACAGGAGCAGGAAGACAGGGGACCTAGGAGAAATTGGAGCAGCCAAAATGTGGGAGATAGAACCTTTTCTTTTTCCTCCTCCCACACTACTGGGGGCCTGTGCTCCCCCTCCACCTCTGTGGGCAGGACCACAGGTGGCTGAGGGGCTGCCCCTGGTACCTGCCCAGTTTCACCTCTAAGGCTTTCAGAGCCACAGGCAGCACAGCCCACTCAGGTGACTGGCTCCCTTACCCCTCCTTCTGGCTGTGACCTTGCAGAGCAGCGGGGGAGGGAGAAACACGGACCATCGAGGCTCAGGCTCCTCACCTTCCTAAGGGGATTATCACAAGACGATTTCTATGTTGGTTGCTGTGACTATTAAGTGGGATAATGCGTGTTATGCATTTGGCACTCGGGCCAGGCAAGCCCTCAGAGCTCAATAAATGCTGGCAGCTGCTATTATGATTATTACAGTGCCGGGACTGGGTTCTGGCGCTGGGTCTGGCACAGCTAAGGTGCCCAGCAGCCTCTCTGGAGGTCTTGGTGAAGGAGGGGACCAGGTGATTTGCACCCCGCCCCCCATCCTGGGGTGCTGGAACTCGTCCTAAGCCCAAAGCTAGGAAGGGTGGTTGCAGGACACTAGGCGTCTCCTCACGGATAATCCTACGATCTGAAGGACCCTCACACCCACTGCGGTCTTCAGCTTCAGTGAGAGCTGGGGTGGACCTTGAGCAGTGGTTTGAGCACTTTTCAGCGTCTGGTGCTTATTGGCTCTGTAGATGGGTCTCCTCCTCCAGGGAGAGCACTGTCCTGTTCTCTAGTCCGCCGCAATTTGTCAGCTCACGAGGGCGCCGCCACGCCCCCTCTGCGCACGCGCACACCGTCCTCGCCCGTCTCCTGTAAGGACCCTGACTCCACTCTAGCGCTCCAGCACCGGTTTGGTGTTGACACAGAGGGACGCTCCTTTCTGGGCTCCAGTTGAGAGGTGGCAATCCAGGGCCCCAAGCTGGGCGATTACAGGTTCTCCACTATTAGGAGCAAAAGCACCTGGTCTCTCTCCCCAACCCCCGAACCTCCAATTTTGGATCAAAACCCAGCTGAGGAGCTCCTTGGAGACTGGCAGCTGCCCACTACTGGAGCACAGAGATCTTGGGATGGGAATGGGAGTGTATGTAGTTCAACTGGTAAAGTGATTGCTTAGCTGGTTCCATCCCCAGCACTACGTAAACTTGGCTTACTGGTGCCTTTTACCTCGGCCTTGAATGATAGAGGCAGAAAGATCAGAAGTTCGCGGTTATCCGTGACTTCACAGCCTGTTGGAGACCAACCTGGGATACACTAAGTCCTTCCTTGAAGGGACGGGTGTGTGTGTGGGGGGGGAAGACACTGGGTAATATGTTCTAGTTTCTGTCCTCTCATACACAACTCTGAATCTGAAACTCAGAGCCTCAGTTTCCCCTCCTCAGTATCAAGCTAAGATATCTCATTAACCAGACCCTGAAAACAGGTCCAGAGACCCCATGGGCCCTCTGACCTGTCTTTCCTCAGGGGGTAGATGGAGAGGTATGGTCCTCTGAAGTCTAGGGGCCACTAATCCCTCATCCCATCGTATCCAGACTCCAGGAAGCTCCCTGAGAGGAGCAGGACTGGATTCTCTATCAACTCGGCTGGGGCTGGGGTCCTAAAGCAGTCTAGGTAGGAGTTTGATCCTGGGAGGCCCCTGTTAACTAGGCCATCACTGGGGATGGGCAGTGCAGGCTGGAGCTGACCAGCTTGGTTCTCTGGGGGAGGTAGTGGCAAGAGCTAGGGCTTTGAACAAACCACAGACAGTTTCTGCAATATCAAAAAGAGCTCTTAGAGACTAATCACATAGGGGGAATGGGGCAGCTGGCGCAAGAGCCTCTGCCTGTTTCCCATCAATGGAGGATCAAAAAGCATTTGGTCAAAGAACCTTTAAATACCTTGAAAGGCAGGTGAAGCCGGTTCAATGGGTTCCAAGAAGGATTAAAACACCAGTCTGAGCTGCAGACAGGCTGGCTCCAGCCACAGCAGTGCTGAAGGAAGAGGCCACAAAGGCTAGAGGGGAACACTTTAGGAATAGATACCCCCAGCCCACCTCTCTCATGACCCAGAGTCATCATGGGGAGGACCAGGAGTGCAAAGAACTGGGCTGAGACTGTTGGAAGCCACCTTGTAGAGAGAGCTTCAGGACAAGGGAGCTTTCCTGGAAACTTCAGGCCACACACTTACTGATAAGCAAAATGTTGTATCTATGTCTGTCTGTATTTTTTTCCTAGGGGAATGAGATCCCCAGGACTCGAGACACTACCAAGATGGTAAAACAGCATCCCTATGGCACAGAATGGTAAGCAGATTCTCGGAAGAATTGAGGGTCTTACCCCAGCTCCCTGAGCTTGACATCAGCAAGATGAGGAATTTCCAAGGGGCCTCAGTCAGTCTCAGGGGTCTGGAGCAGCCCAAGAGTCAACGAAGAGGCCTGAGATCAAGCTTCCCTTGAAGGCTGTAGCTGTCCCTGGAGGAGCTGACTAGAAGAAGGCCACCTGTTTTCAGCTTGGGGGCTTTGGGGGCCGATGCTACAAAAGCTGAGTGAAGTATGGATGGCTATCAGGAGGAACATGGGGGAAAGAGAGACAGCAGCACAAGATAGCTTGGCAGGTAAAGGCACCTGCCACCAAACCCTATGATCTGAACTTGGTCCTGGGAACTCATACAGTGGAAGGAGAGAACTGATTCCCACAAGCCATGGCGTGTGCATGCTCACACATACATACACACACACACACACACACACACACAAAAAAAAAAAAAAAAAAAACAGATATAAATAAATGTTTAAAATTTTTTAAAAAGGGAGAGAATCAAGATGGAGAGAAACACATGGGAGGACAGGTGATCTGGAGGCGGGGCTTCTAGTAAGAGAATGCATGCTTCTGGACCTGCAGCAGCCTGGGGGGTTCTTGAGTGCCTGTAGATATAGAGAGATCAGCCTGGGTCAGGATTCTTGATGCTTTGGGGTCACGTCTGGGGAACCAGGAAAAACATCTTGCCGTATCTTGCCAACATATTTTGACATCTCTGCAGTACTATTTTTAGCCCTGATGGGGAAACCAAGGCCTAGAGATAACCATCTAGACTAAGAGCTAGAGAAACAAGGCAGGAGCAGAGCACAGGACTAGAATTATGCTCTTGATGTTGTGGCATAAACCCCATCTTTTTAGGACTAGGCCTCCAAAGCAGGAGTACCACAGGGCTGGGCATGGGTAGGAAATCCAAAAACACTGATTGCATCTCCTTGTGATGAGACGGGCATGGTGATAGCTGCTACTGCCTTCTTGGTCTTTGCTGTCCTGTCCTTTTAGGATGATGGCATCTGTTTATTGTTCTTTTGAGACAGTATCTTTTATAGTTCAGGCTAATCTTGAACTCCTGATCTTCCTCCCTCAACCTTCCAAGTACTAGATTTACAGACATGCAGCACCACACTGGCTGATCTGTTAATCCTGTGCTTTTATCCACTCCAGACTCCGGACCTCTGCAGAGGAGGAAGGGGATGGATGGGGGTTGGGGACAGGGTTGTGGGACAAGTGCTTTAGGCTGGCCTCGTATACTGTGTAGGCTCTGATGTGTCACTGCTGGATCAGGCCAATGCTCAGTCTGAGTCTGTTGCCACATGGATGGTGACAAGGAGAGAGGTGTATTTGTTCTGCCACACGCACACACAAACAGCTTCCTCAGCATTTTTATTAATAATTCATCCTGTAGTCTGGTGGGTGGGGGTGAGGGGACAGGAGCTGTAGGGAAACAGCAGTATGGAGATCATGTCAGGGAAGATGCTGGCAGACCCAGGAGCCCTGCCTCCATGCCGTGGCCTAGCAACACAGCCAGGTGGCCTCGGGGGCCCTGTTTGGGAGAGTAGAGGCCTGGCGTCTGCTCCAGAGGGACAAAATGTCCCTCTCTGCTCCTACTCTCAGCCTGCAGCTGGCCCAGGACACCTGATTTCAATGACTGTGCCAGATGGGAAACAGGCCTGAGGGGTCCAAGGCATGCAGCAAGCCAGCCCTTGGGGAATTAGGTGCTATGAACGCTTCCTGCCACGTCATGGAATCCAGGACACAGGGGCCCACCCGGCGGTAGCGTCATGGAAGGAAAGGGCCTCTCCTGAAGTCCCTCCTCCAGAGGCACAGGACCTCTTCTAAGAAGAGTCAGAGCCTGAGAGCAGGGTGGGGGTAATTCACAGTCTCCTGGGTTCTTTGTCCAAGGACCTGAGTTCTCCTGCAGACTCCATTTCCTGCCTCTGCCTTGTCCTTTTGAGTGCTTAGAAGGCAGGAACTCCCAGCTGGCTGGGCTCTCAGGATGCTCCAGCAGAAGAGAGTAGCCTTCAAATGTAGCAAGATGGTTTGAGGTTAGACTTCTGAAATGATTTCTTCAACAAGCAAAACATGAGAATGGAGAGTTTACAGCGTCTCTCTTAAGGATAAAAAAAAAAAATAGGAATCAATATCAAGAATAAATCAGATGCTTCAGGTATCATTAATGGTATCACATTTAATCTTATGGTAATCAAAGAAATAAGTATTGTTACCCTCATTATATAGAAAGAAGAAACCAAGGCCCCGAGACCTGTGTCTGTGCAGGTTAACTACAGCTGTGAATGGCAGAGCCACATGAATGTGTATTTTGTCCTCTTTCCAATGCTGCTGCTTTCCCTGAACAAAGTGCCTGAAAACCACAGAAAAGGGGTTTTCAAAGTCTCAGGGGGTTGAAGATTTAGCTCAATGGTAGAGTACTTCCCTAGCAAGCATAAGGCCCTGGACTCAGTCCCCGGTACTCAAAAAATAAAAATAAAAAAGAAATAAATCAAAGCCCACAATGCCCCAGAGCCTTGTTTTGCACAAAGCGATCTCTTGAGGTTTTATCTAGCATGTCTGGGGGACTGTCCATCTCCACTCTTTAGAATAGTGGCTATCTCATGCCTGCTGAGAGAGAATGAGGTGAGTTTTATTTGTAAGCCCTGAGTTGGGAGCAAATGGAAGAATCTTTTCATGGATCTCAGAATGGCAGGTAAAAATCTGGGAATGAAACCAAGGACTTCTCCAGGTCCCCTAACAGCACCCTGGGTTGTGAGCTCTCAGAGTTTATGGCTCTCTGGGTCTCCTCTAGGGGCTTGACTTTCATCATTTGTCACCTGAGGAGGTGACTTGGGTCATCTCTCTGATGTCCTCTTCATCAGCTTTGAGAAACTGGGAGCTTCCAGACACACAGTAAAAAAAACCTGTCAAGTTACAATGGCAAGGGATTATGCTGTTCCCCTCTCCTTTCTCTCTGGAGGGTGGGAGAATCTGGAGTAGGAAGATTTCTGAAGAGGAGCCCTTCCTGTATACCCATTGATGGCTGGGGTAGGGGATAGTGCCCCTCTTCACTCTTTAGAAGGCACTGAGAGAAGCAGACAGATCTGGAAGGTGGCACGAGTGAAGGCTGGTGACCCGAGAACCCCAGCCTACTGGCTTGGCTTCCCAGGGTTCGCAGACACCCCCCACACACACACACACACAGGCTGTGGCTAGCTCCTGGATTCTTGGCTGCATGTGAGTGAGGATGGCTGCAGGATGTGGAACAAAACAGCCCTTGACCACAGGGTGAGGGCTGAGATTTCTGGCCACTGGGGAATTACAGGCCCTAACCTACACATGCCTTCCATTTGCTCCCCTTCCATTTTTAATTAGAATATTCAGTCCCAGGAAATCTGTTTTCCACCGGAACAGTCTTAGAGAAGGTTTGCTGGGGGAATTTCCTTATCTATTTCTCAGCCGGAAAAGCTGTGGGTGGAGGTGAATGTGTGGGGTGTGTGTGTGTGTGTGTGTGTGTGTGTGTGTGTGTGTGCACGCGCGCGCACAGTGAGGGACACTTGGAACAAAGATTTGTCCCCATTGGTGCTGGCTGTACCACGTAGGAGGTGGAGATATGGTAGGGCATGAGCCACACACACAGTATGAAGCCAGCTAGGTGGCTTTCTGGGAGCAGAAACCTTCAATGTTGGAAAGCCTGGTTCACTTGTCAATTGCATGGAAGGAAGATGCTGACGTTTGTATTCCAACAATTATGCTGTCTTACCCACCCCTTTCAGTGCAGGGTAGGGGCAAGACATGCACTGTGGGAAAGGTCTGTGATTCTTTGTGAGCTAGGCTGTTTGTATGCTTGTGTGTACTGAGGGCAGAGAAGTGAGTCCCTGTGAAGATGTGTGTAAGGAGGCCTGGTTCCTGATCCCCATGGTACGATCCTGGGCCTTCAAAGTTCTTGAGACATGATTCTGTCTCTTCCCCGCCCCAGAATCAAATAGTCCCGATTCTGTAGAGAAAAACAGAATCTGTCAGATCTGGAAAACGTTAAACAGATACAGGGAGCAGATAGCAGAGAGTGCGCCAAGAGATCCTCAAGGTTGGCAGAAGGGGATTTCATTTCTATCAGGGGCACACTGGGTCAAGGGAAACAGGAGGACCGAGAGAACAGGGTCAAGAGAGGAATGAATAGGGGCTAACAGCTGCTTTCTTTTTTCACAGAGCTGGAATAGGTGGGAAAGGTTGCCATATGTAGTACCCCACGGAAGAAGGAGATTCTATCCTATCTGTTCCTGCAGCGCGTCAGCTCTGGGAAAGACAAGACTGTCAGACCGAGGCCCAGAACTGGCAACATACTCCACTCCTGGTTTTGATACCCACCAACCCTTCTTCCCTGGTCCTCCACTGTTCCGAGTCCGGAGCTAACGCCCTCGAGCGGCCACCGAGCGGAAAACCCGGGGCGGATCTCCACGCCTTTCGGAACGGAGTCAGAGGGCACCTCGGAGGAGATGGCCAGCTGGGCGACCCGGTGGCGTGCGAGTCCACCGCCACCCGTGGCTCACAGGCCGAGTGGGTCACGTCTTCCATAGTCTGGACGAACCTAGCCGTGGAGCTCCGCGGCCCTTCCAGGCAGGGGCCTCGTGAGCGTTTGGGGTGTGCGGGGCGGCGGCCGTGCCCTCGGGGCGGCTCCGGGCGGCGGCGGCCAGTCCAGGGCTGCAGTGCAGCGCGTGGCCGGTAGTGGGCGCAGCAGTGACAGTGGCCGTGGCGCTCGGCGGCGGGCGGGCGGCGCCGGCGGTGCCCCGGGCGCACACACACACATACACACACTCACACACGCACGCACGCACACACATACATACATACACACACACACACTCTCTCCGCCTCGTACACACTCACACACGCTCCGGCGCGCACACGCGGCGCGCAGGCCAGAGGGAGGAGGCTCCGCGCGTCTCGGCGGCGGCGGCAGCGTGCTCCGCGGGCGGCCGGGAGGGCTGGCGGGCGGCCCCCGCTCCCCGGCTCAGCGGCTCGGTGCAGCCCGCGCGGCCCCCGCCCTCGGACCCGCCCCCGGGGGTCGCCCGGCCCCATGCCCTGCAGCGGAGGCAGAGCAGCGCGCGGCCGCAGGCGGCTCTGAGGAGCCCGGAGGGAGCCGGCGACGAGGGGACCATGTACCGGGACCCGGAGGCGGCCAGCCCAGGTAAGCGCGGCCCCGCGCGGGCTGGGGCGCCCCGCACCGGCGGGCAGGATGGCTGCAGCGCCTGGTCGCCGTCTCGGAGCCCCAGCCTAGGGCTGCTGTCGGCTGGAGCCGCACGAATTGCACCCCTTCCTACCAGGGTCATCCCAGCCCCGGGGCGTGGGTTCTAGTGGCAGAGACTCAGACTTAGACCCCGCAGTCGGGACGTTGCTAGGCTGGATGCCCGGGGCCGGGTTCGCAGTGTCCCCACAAGGACCTCCCCCCCACCCCCCAGCAGCCCAAGGACAACGTGTGTGGTGGAGCGAGGAGCCGCTGTCCCCGTGGGAGCCGGGCAGTGCCTTCAGAGGTACCCCCTGCTCCCCAACACCGGTGCCCTGGGGATGTCAATGTTGGGGAACCTCGGGGCAAGGAGGATCCTGGCAGCTTTGGGCCAAGATTGTGGGCACAGAGGAGCGGAGTGTCATCTGTGATGCCAACTGTGAATTGAGAGGGCTCCAGGGGGCAAGTGGGAATCTGGTGCAGCGGCGGGGATAGAGGCTTCTGGGGGGTGGGGAACCGCAAGAGCGGTGAAGGGGAGGCAGGGGTACCTGAAGAGAAATCTCAGCGGCTGATGACAATGGGGGTGGCCGGGCAATGTTCTCCTGGGCTTGGGGAGGGGGACGCAAAGAACACCAAACTCACTCCAGTCCTACCAGGGAGGGTGAGGAAGGGGGCCGCACCCCTTTGCCTTTCTGAAAGGGAGTGGCCTGGGAGCCCACTGTCGGCTTAGCATCCTTCTAGCATCCTTAGAGCCCAAGCCAGGAATCTCTCCTCCTTCCTCGGGAAATTGCTCTGCCATTTCCTCCTTGGCTCCTGACGCCTCCCCCACGCAGTGCCCACCTGTAGACAGGTCCCCTGCAGCTCCTGTCCAGGCTCAGTTCCAGCTCCCACCTGGGATACTCCTTCAGACCCAGCAGAACCCCCCTACCCCCACTTCTCCTAGTTCAGCCTCTTGGCCTCCGGGGTTTCTGTTTCTGGGCTAGGCTAAGAGTGGGGCTCCAGCCTAAGACCTGCTCCTACAAGAGTCTCTGGATTCCCTGCTGTGGGCCCTGGGGGAGGCATGTGCTGTGAGAAAGACCAGCCCTGAAACCTTCCACAGAAGGGGACGGGGACGCAAGCCCCGAAGCTGTGCACAGCATGCTGGTGGACACTGACTTTGACCATTTGTGCCCAATCCACACTCGCTGTTTTCTCCCGAGGGCCACTCCAAGTCCACTGAGATTGACCTACTGGGTGGCAGACGTTGTACTCACTCGGGACTTGGGTCTGAGCCTCAGTCTCCTCTGGAGCTTCATGTCCTTCTCTGAATGTCCTCTAGGTGTGGGCTGAAGGGACATTACCTTTGAGGGTCCTTCCCCTCATCTGTCTGAACCCAGGTCACTTAGCCTGACATTGTTCCCCTGGGAAAGCCCACTTCCTACACTTGCACCAAAGGCAGGGCCATCTCTTTGCTTGGTTCACGCTCAGCAACCAAGTTCAGAGGCCAGGTCAGGATGAGAGTGGAAGGGAGTGCAGGGGGGGGGGGGGCAGTCTCCATTGCTGTCAGGTCACTGGCCTGGGACCGTGCTTCCACCCACCCACTCTTATCCTCTGATACTTTGGCACCGTGACATTACCACTCCTCCAAGCACCTCTGCCCTCTCCACAGAGGCCAACTTGATGTGCTTGGCATCTTCTGGGCAAAGGGCCTGGATTCCACAGCTGTTCCTGACAGGCTGGCAGCCTCTGAACCCTTCCCTTCCTGCTTACCTATCTTGCCCCTTGAAAACTCCAGGGTCCGCCAATGCCTGTGGCAAGGTTGGCTCTGACTGTGAAGGAAGCTGGTGAGGTTTTCTTCTCTCTTGTGTGGGCACTGGGCTGGTGGAAACAAAAATAGGTTGTAGCGAGTGGGTAAGGTATGTTTGGATCCTGCTCCGTTGGGATCTCTGGGAGCCTTTTGTGATCCTTAGTGTCACTGCCCACTTCCCAGAATCCCTCTAGCTCCATGTCACTCCCATCCCTAGCAGCTTACTCAAAGTCCCCCAGGCTCTGCTACCCACAGCTAAGGCCCTATGTCCCCCATTTCTAACCACCCACAACTCCCCTTTGCCTGGCACCAGGTAGGAGTGAGATATGCAAATTAATTCCTGTGTGACTCAGACCAGTCCCTCATCTCCCCTCCGGTCCCACAGGAGCCAGTACCTCTTACAGCCTGGTCTCCTCATCCACCCTTCTCAGGAACACCTGTGGCCCACTGTTGCCCTATTAAAAACTAAATAAATAAAAGATACCTTATGCTCTCCTGCTCATCAAGCCCCGGGCCAGTTCCAGAAGGGTTCCTATGGTATTCTCTCTCCCTTTGCTCGCTCACTCTGCAGGTCCCCATAGGGCTCATCCTAAGACTAAGACTTTACCTGATGAGTGCTCTTCCCTTCCCACCTGGTCCCTGGCCCCGGGCACTGTTACTCCTGTTATTATAAAGAAAGGGGCCATGGAAGAGAACAGGAGGCAGATGGAGAATGCAGACCTGTTCCTTCCCAT
Source organism: Peromyscus californicus insignis (assembly GCF_007827085.1). Lineage (NCBI taxonomy): Eukaryota > Metazoa > Chordata > Mammalia > Rodentia > Cricetidae > Peromyscus > Peromyscus californicus. Next base: position 51,592,470 of record NW_026294562.1, on the reverse strand, counting down.
GCACACCCATGAGATCCTACTCCAGCCTTCCCAGCCACCTCTACCCTGTACCTTCAGCCTCCTCTGTCCTCTCTCTCCCATCCTTTAGCCTCTGCATCCCAAAGCTGGCCTCGCCTGCCTCCTTAGTCTGTCTCTCTGATGGCCTGTCCCCAGGCTGGGCAGGGCCTCAGCAGGCCTGCAGGGGTCAGCGTTGCAGTGGGCAGGCGGGACAGGCAGGACAGCCGCGGGAAGGAGGAGGGAGGGAGAAGTGACCTTGCGGTGAGCTAGTGAGCAAGGCCAAAGAGAAGGGCTGGGAGGGAGAGGTCAGGTCCTGAGGGCTTCCTACTCGGTCAGCAGGCTCCTGGGACTTGGTTAGTCCCACTGGACAGCAGTGTCTGAAGCCTCCATCTGTCCCACCTGTTAGTGGGCTCTGTCCCCTACAGACACTCCATCAGGCAGGTCATTCCTTAGGGGCAAAGGGGCCAGAGTTAGATGTATCATATAGGGCAGAGGGCCTTGGCATGGCAAGGTAATTGTCTAAATCTCCCGTCTACTCCCTGGGCACAACTTCAGGGCAGAGTCTGATGAAGGGGTTGGTGTGAAGCTGGAGTTAGGGCTGAAAGAACAGGTTAAGTTTATGGTATGAGGACCATAGATGGTGCCAGGGCCAAGGCTGGGTGATGTGGAAATCCAACAAAGACAGACCATCCCACAATTTCCCTGACAACTGCTCTCCAAAGGACATTCCTCGTCTAGCTAACCCCATCTGCACAGACTCCGTTTGCTGCTGTGCCTGTGTCCTGGGCTTGGGGCAGAGGGTAGTACTTCAGAACACTTGGTCCCTCCAACAGGTATGGCAGGGATGGGGTCTGAGGATGAGTAAGTCTAACAGTGGGTTAGGGGAGGATGACCTTTGGGTATAGGGGCCCCTCTAAGCTGTAGAGTTGCTGAGGAGACAGACCTCTCACTGACTCTGGTCTGTGCTGTTCTGTGCCTTGTAGGGATAGGTTGGCCATCAGGCTAGGTGTTTATGAACCCAAGGATGGAGAAAGGAGATGGTCCTGCAGCCTCTCCTTGATGGTAGGGGTGCCAGAGAAGGTTGGATCATGGTGATAGGCCAGCTTGTGGTAGGTGGTGGGGAGGGGCAGGGGGAAAGCTAGAAGGCAGAGGACCAGGTGGTCATCAAGCAAGCAAAGACGGGTCTTTGGGCAGCTGGTCCCGGGCCTAGTTGACCCACAGGCTCCAAGGGCAACAGAGCAAGGGCCCTCCAGGCCTAATATTGAAGCATGCCATGGGGGAAGGGCAAAGGAGGAGCATGTGGTCCCCTCCTCTCCATCCCCACTCTCCACCCACCCCTCTATTCTCTCAGGGACTTTGAATTCTTATTGAATCTGATGGACCGTTTTCAATAACTGCTTCCCCCAGGGGAGTGAGGCCCAGAACAGCAGGGAGTAGCTGCTGAGGGGACCATGTGCTGGCTGGGAGGCTTAGTCCTGAGTGGAGGAGGAGGAGTTGGTTCCGTGGGCTCCTAGGAGACACCGAGATATCCCAGGTGGGCACGGACATCTCTATGTGTAGACCATTCCATGGTCAGTGCCCACAGGTGGCACTCGTGGCCAATGAGGTCAGCTTTCTCTATCAGGGCAGTCACTGCTCTGGCCAGGTGCCGGAGCCAGCCTGTGCCAGGCTAAGCCTGGGTACCCTTCTACCTTGCCAGGGAACCCCAGCCAGTGGTGCCAAGCGAATTGTGCCAGTTCCATGGACTTGGAGGTGCTGACCTTCAGGCAGCAGGGGGTAGCCCTGCTGGTCTCTGTCCAATTTGCCTCTGGAGGGCCAAGCTTTGTCTCACCCAGCAGAATTCCCTGAGGGTTGAAACAGAGTTGGCAGACAGCGTGGAACCTGTGGAAGGGACTGGAGAGAGCCCAGCATCTATTCCTGCATTCTGACCCGTTGGTAGGAAGGTGGGCTGGCTCATCGGCTCCTCACGAAGGCTTGGCAGCTTCTACCTGCAAGGGGCCCTTGGGAAAGGTGTGTCACCCTGGGTGGTTGGGCCTGAAACTGAGTTATAGGGTGGGCTGGGATGTTTGGGGAATTGGTATGTCCATGTGATAGAGCATGTGGGGCTTGAGTGAGGGGGAAGGGGAAGACAGGGTGGTAGGAGAAGCCTGGTGACTGTGTGTACCTACGTGTGTGCGTGTGCGGGCGGCAGCTGGCTGGCCGTGATAGCTGCGCTCATCCGAGTGCCGAGTGCCCTGCCCGCTGTAAACAGCAGCTAATGAGTGTATTCATAGCGAGGTGCATTGAGGTGCATGGGGAGCTGTGACGGAAAGCTTTGGGGAGGACACCTCCCCCGGCCCTGTACTCAGCCTGTCAGGGCTCTCTAGGGATCCTGCCTGCCCCCTGCCACACCCTCAACCTGCCAACTTGGCTACCTCTGAGGCTTCCATCTTCAGGGAGCAGGGCCTCACCTAGCAGTAAGCATGCATGGGTGTGGACATGGGATGGTTGTGGGAGTATTCTGTATACAGACACAAGATCACCATGATGCTGTGTGGCTCTGTGTGTGTGTGTGTGTGTGTGTGTGTGTGTGTGTGTGTGTGTGTAGGTGGGTTAAACTGAACTCATCTGTGTGTTAGTGACTCTGTCTGATTCTATGCATGTGTGTTTGCACCCCTCCCCAAGACCCGAAGAGAAGGACTGTCCCCTGAATCAGTAGTTACCCTGATAGTGACAGAACCAAACGTACTGTCAGAACAGCGTTATGCTTCTGGCCCTGCTCCTTCCAGTGTCCTTGGAGCTTGGGAGGATGAGGGCTTCTGGGGCTGCTTGATGGAGAGAAAGGGGTGACCCTGTTCTTCCCAGTGGAGGAGGCAAAAGGGAGGGTCTGAGTCTCGGCTTCAATAAGTTTCCATAGCTACTGTTTGCATCAGCAAAAAAGGGGCCTCGGGTTTGTGCACCTCCAGGAACCCCAGAAAAAAGAGAAGAGGGGTGCCACTGAGTCTGTTCTAACTGGTTGGTGGTGTGTGCGGCTGCTTCCTGCCAGGGCTTGGTAAGTGAGAAAGGGGTGCCTGCGTGAAGCCCCAAACAGGGGAGTAGAGGAGAGAGCTGTGTGGCTAATGTGTCCAATTAAATTACTTCAAACCCTGCCGCGGCAGCTGCTCCCGGTGGGGCTCTGGGTACAAATTGGATCCGTCTCATTACTATGGGATAGTGTCAGCAGGGCCAGAGAGCTGTGGCTGACTTGGCCAGCCCAGAGCAGGCCCTCTCGTGCTCGGCCCAATCTGAGTACACCAGAGCCCCCTAGAGGAGTTGCTCATCAAAACATCCCATGGGGTCTCTAGGCCCAGTGAGATATTAGGGTTCCCTGTCTTCCCCGTGTCTGACCCTATGTGTAACAGACCCAGGACCCCTCTGAGACCCTGGTTTCTTCCCCTAGGAATGGAGTAGGTTGTGCTCTGCAGGGCGTGTAGCTTAAGGAGTTCCTTCTCAGCTCACCCAACACCTCCCCACCACTAATATTAGCAGAAGCACTGTAGTAGCAACCTCTTATTTGCAGAGCACTCAGTATATGCTGGGCACCTTACACGTGTGGTACCAGGGATGCCTTGCTAAAGCCAGGGCCCTAGACCCATCTGCTGTCCTTGTGAGCTCCTGTAGAGGTAATTGTTGCTGTCTCGCTCTTCCCCTGCTGCCTTAGTTTCCTCCTCTGTGAAATGGGCATGAGGATGCTTCTTCGTTTCTGGGTGACTGGAGGATGAGGCAAAAAGAAGCAGTCATCCCAGAGCTTCGCACATAGTAAACACTCGTGGTATGGAAGGGCAGCTGTTATCAACATTACCCCGTTCTGAGAGATTGATGTGTGGGACGGGGGTTCCGGAAGCTCCGGGAAGGACGTGTATGCCACTTCCTCAGTGGAAGACTTTGGGGAGGATTTCACCGAGGCCACGGTAATCAGTAGCTGTCAAGATAACACAGATTGGTGGGGTGCTGGCTGTGTGGTGGATGCTCTTCTAAGCACGTAACGTGTCCATCGTCGTCGTCAGTATACCCTGGCAGGGACTTGCAATTAGAAGTCAGTTCGGGATTCCAGCCGTGCTGCGGGATCCAAGAGCTTTGGGGGTAGAGCTTTGGGTTTTGAAGGCCAAAGAAGAGCTTGCCTTAGAAAGAAGCACAGGCCAGGCATTTGGCAATTGGGAGAAGCACACATGAAAGTTCAGGGGCCTGAGAGGTCTTGGCCAGTCGAGGCAGTGCCTGAACTTGTCTGGAAAGGAGATTCTGGGGAGCGGTAGTCCAGAGTGAGGCTTGGGAAGGTAAATTGGGCCAGATTAGGAAAGGCCTGGCTTCAGAGATTATAGAATGGGGCTATTGACAGGCGGAGTAACAGGGTCTCGTGTATTCCAGGCTGGCTTGGAACTTCTACCGTAGCCAGAGAGGACCTTGGGCTTCTGGTGTGCTTGCCTTTACCTCCCACGTGCTGGGATTATAGGTTTATACCACCACACTTAGGTTATGAAATGCCAAGGATTGAACCCAGGGCCCTGTGCATGCTAGCCCAAAATTCTGCCAACCGAGCTACGTCCCCAGTTTTGTTTTGCTTTCGTAAGATAATGGAAGCCTTTTGAACAGATCGCTGTAAAGAACTATAATGGTGTGGCAGTGTGGGAGATGGGAAGCTTGGCAGCAAGCTGGCAGTGGATTAGAGTCTCACCAGGGAACATACCTGCCCAGCTCTGTTTCAGGCTTCCTGCCTCATTCTTTCACCTGAACAGGGTTGAGCCCAAGGCCGTAATTTTTCAGGATTCCACTGACCTGGGTCCTGGCCTTAGCAAACCGGTGGTGGGAAGTGGGCAGTCAGATGGTAGCCAGTGTGGATGGGCATCAGTAAAGACCCTGAGAGGACCTTCTAGCACTGGGGCCATTAGAAAAGGCCTCTCAGAGATGGGTGGGGAGCCAAGGTGAGTGGTTCCAGGGCCCCAGGGACATAGGCGATACTGCTAAAGATTAGTTCTGCACCCCACCCCTCACTTTGGGCATCAGGGTAAGGCCATAGCAGGAACCACGGAACTCACACTCATGCTGCCAGGTCTGGGCTCCAGAGTCTCAACAGAGCTAAACTGTCTCCATGACAACTGGGCACGCTACTCCACCCCATGCCCATGGCCCCTGGTACAGGGGCCCATTTCCAACAGGGTCTGGAATGTCTTCCTATTTCCCCTGAGAACAGTCATCCCAGGGCAAACAGCTTTACGCTGAGGTGCTGGTAGCACACATACATGTGTTGGCATTTGAGTCTGTGTGCCCATTCATGCATATGAGTGTGTGTGTGTGTGTGTGTGTGTGTGTGTGTGTGTGTGTGTGAGTGTGTATGTGTGTATGTGAGACCTTATTTTCTAGGTTGTGTAGGTGAGGAAACTGAGGACCAGAGAGCTAGAGGATCTTGGCTGGGTTATTCCACAAATCAGGATAAAGAATTTGAGTCATTCTTAGTCCATAGGCTGGGTGGTAACCACTGAGCTATGCTGCCTAGCACTTCCCTTGTCCTACTAGGATCCCAGCCAGCCTGTCTCTCAGTCCACTTCTCAGAAGGGAGTGCTTAGAGTCGGCTTGGCTGCAGAGTCGGACTCAGAGGGTGTCCCAGCACCTTCCTTAGTGCTTAGGGCTGTCCCCTGTAAACCCTTCATTCTCCAGTCCCTGTGAATGGAGTAGAGGTCCCTTTCTGTACTGTTTTCATTCTTCTCCAGGCAAAGTGGAGGGATCCTCTGGCCAGAGGATCTGGGGAAAAGGGGAGGAGCCCCTCACTTACTGCTTGGCACCTGCCAGCCTGGGAGGAGCCCAGTGAATTGTCTGTGTGGCCCTCCCCAACCTCATTCCTCCCTCTCCAGCCCCCGCCTGGTTGGGGAGGCGCGAAGGGAGCGATTTCACAGCCTGTCAGCTGAGGCCTAAAAATACCCAGAACTCTGAGATGTTTGGGCAGGGGGAGGAGAGCGTAGGGACCAGGGATGGGGTGGAGGGGTGCAGTTAAAACTCAGCCAGAGGGGCCCTGGTGGTACTATCACCCTGCTTGGGAGTAAGGGCTAGACCCTCTGTTCCCATGTCCCCCATCTGTCTCATTTGTGGAAATGACTAAGGGGGGCTGGCATCCTTAGGGTTGTGAGAGCTGAGCTATGACAGCCAGAACCGAGGGAAGACTTGGTCTTTGGTAGGAATCATAGACCCTAAGCCCCCCGGAGCCTCATGCTGATGCCTCTTCCTCCCTTCCCACCCCCAAGTTGGCTGGCATCTTCAGGCCGTGGGAGCCAGGCTGTGCCTGAGCCTGCTTCCTTCCTGGAGAAGGTGCCTGCTTCTGCTAGAGGAGAGGCGTGAGGAAGGCAGTGGGGATGGGGTGCCAGCAGGTGTGTGGTGTGACGTGCCAGCCACCCAGGCACTAGAAAGAAGCAGAGGAGAGAGGGTGTGGTGGCCCACGTCACTACCACGTGGCTATGCACTGCAACATGGCACAAGGTCTCCACAAACCAACCAGAACACAGAAGGGTGTGTGTGTGTGTGTGTGTGTGTGTGTGTGTGTGTGTGCCTAAGCACATACCAGAGTTGGCCTCTTCTTGGTACTGGAATACTTGTGGGCATATGTGACCCAGTATGGCTATTCCAGGTAGATACTGATTAAGAACTGATGAACAGGTAAAGAAGGATAAGTCACATGCAGGGAAATGACCAAGAGAATGCAGAATGGCAGGCAGACCACTGGGGCTCTGGATCAAAAACAATCAGATTCTGAGCTGGGGGGATGGCTCAGTTGGTAAAGTGCTTGCCTTGAAAGCAAAGGACCTGAGTTCAATCCCCAAAATACACATTTAAAAACAAAATCCTGACACAGTGGTACACCCTTGTAATCTTAGCAGTGGGCAGGAAGAGACAGGAGGATTCCTGAGCTTGCCAGCCAGCCAGCCCAGCCACCTTGGTGGGCTCTAGGCCAGTGAGAGATCCTGTTTCAAAAAAAAAAAGACAAAACAAACCAAGGTAGAGCTGGCGTGATGGCTCCACGGGAAAAGGCACCTGCCACCAAGCATAATCCTGTGCTCAACCCTGGCACTCACATGATGGCAGGGAAGAAAAGCTACTGCAAGTTGTCCTCTGACCTCCACATGCTCGTTATGGTGCCTGCATGCCCCTCAAACAAAATAAATAATAACAAAGATGTAAAAAACAAAAACAAACAAACAAACAAAACAGGGTGGACAGTTCCTGAGGAACATGATCCAGTCCATGGTTGTCCTCTGGCCTCCACAAGCTTACACACACACACACACACACACACACACACACACACACACACACACGACACAGGTAGACACACACGTGATGGCTTTCAGATCCCGGACCTGCTGTGTCCTGATTCTCTTTGTGACCTTCGGTAGCTTAACCTTGCAGTGCCTCCTTTCCTGTTTGTGAAATGGAGATAATGGTGCTGCCTCTGGGGATCTTGGGATGTAACCCACCTAGAACTGTGTCTCTCGGCAGGTCGGCACCATGTGTGCACGAGCCGTCATTGGTATCTGGTCCCTACTCTTAGACGTTACAGGTGAGGGCACCAAGCCCCAGAGAAGGCAAATGACCTACCTGAAGTCCCACAGTAAGTGGCTGAGCTAAGACTAGAACCTAGGCTGTATACAGTGCCTAGAAATGGGACTTACTGAATGTGGAATCTCCTAAGAGTGCTCTCAGGCCAGGCGGCGGTGCACGCCTTTAATCCCAGCACTCGGAGGCAGAGCCAGGCAGATCTCTGTGAGTTCGAGGCCAGCCTGGGCTACAGAGTGAGATCCAGAACAGGCTCCAAAGCTACACAGAGACACCCTGTCTCAAAAAACAAACAAACAAGAGTGCTTTCCTTTCATGCAGCAAGAAAAACTGCAGCCCCATTGACATTTTGGGCCTAGATTTTCAGAGCTGGGAACTCAGATAATGCCATAGTGAAGTGATCTTCTCAATGGTGGGCCTCAACATGGCTGGCTGGCCGCCAGGTTAGAACCATTTCACTGGCTAGTTCTTCTGACTCTGTTTCTTCACTATAATAGGGTGATAGGGTTGTCATGGGGATCAAATGGAATCCCACACATCATGTGTTAAGCAGGTGACGCACTGTGCCTAGTAAGTACTCAATAATGTTAGCTGCCATGGTCGCCTTTGCAGAGCCCTCCTACCCAGCACCCCCCCCCCCTCTTTTTTTTTTTTTTTTTTTTGCTTCTCTTTCAACCCCTGGCCACACTTGCTCCCTTCCATGTGGTACACATCAAGGTCTGACTTGCTGGCAGCCAAGATCAACATTCATCTGCTGTTGCTGCCCAGCAGAGAATGGGACCCCCTACTGGGACTTAGCCCCTGAGTCCTCTGTGTCTGGCTTCCTCACTCACTGGCTGTATGACCTTGGCCAATCACTACTTCTTTGTGTGTTGATCCCCCTGCTGAGACACAGACAGGCTGCAGCTCACAGCCCCCACACGCACCAGTTATGTTACTGTGACCCAGGAGGGTCCCCTGGCTCAGTCCACTCGAAGAGGTTACAGGTTGACATGGAGGAAAGTCAGCTGACTGTCCCCAGAATGTGGAACATCTGGGGCATGAGCTAGCTGGGTGATCATCGTGCCCCGCCCGCACCTGTGGCTGTGTAGGAAGGTATGCAGGCCCGGCTGGCTGGGTGCTGACATTGGGGAGGCTCAAGGACAACGATGTAGAAATAGCCCTTCTTGGGGCTCTGGGAGCTGCCACTCCAAGTCATTCTCCCCCATTCTCCACTCCTCCCTGGGGTTTCTTCCAGTGATTCCTCCTCCCTCCCTGTCCTTCCCGTCTCCGTCTCCCTCTTGGAGTCTCCTAGTAGCTCCCTCTCTGCCATCCTCTTTTGTAATCTTGGCCATCTTATGGGGTGCCTTCTCTCTCCTCTCTGAAGAACGGAGATCTGTCTGTCTCCGTGTCAGTTCCTTGGAATTTCTTCCTTCCTCCCTTCCTTTATCCCATTCCTTCCTGACTTCCTTGTAGCTATGTTTTCCCAGGTATTCTGGCCCCTTCTGCTGCCCAGACCTCTATTACTCTGCATGGGTGTGTCTAGGCTGCTTCTAGCTCCTGGTCTCCCGGCTCACTCCCACTCAGCCCCACCCCCACCCCGCCAGCATCTTCCCTTCCCTTCTCCATGTCCTTGAGACTCCTTGATCCTCCACTGCCCCCACTGCCCTGACCGGCCCTGACCCAGGAAGTGTTTGTGACTAGGGCTGCCACTCACTGCCTCCACACACCCTCATCCCTGTGGGTTGAGAAAGGGGTCAGTCCGGGGGCCCTGGGACTGGCAGCCTCGCTTCCTAATTAGCAGGAGGTAATTGCCTGGAAGAAAAAAACCATTTAGAATGAGACTCCAAGACTCCAACTTAAAGCTGAGCCAGCTGGTGGCCTCTAGGGAGCAGGAAGAAGGGAAGCAGCCCGGGTCAGGGCCTCAGAAAGCCTCATAGCCCCGAGGATTTTCCAGCCTTGTGTACCCAGGACCCCAGCCTTGAACAAGTGGGAAATATGCGCTATGCTGGCAGGCCCAGCACCTTCAACTGAGTTCTGACTCAAAATGAGACTTAGGGCAAGCCATTTATTCCTCTGAGCCTTAGTATCGACTCCTGTGAGGTCATTCCTGCCTGCCCTCACCCCTCAGTATCACCAGGCTCAGTTCCGCCGGCGGCGGCTATGACAACACTTAGTAAGGCTATGCGTACTGCTGAGTGCTAGGCGCCACCGTCTCATCCATGTGGCTCTCAACTGAGAGGGGAGGGTGTTGGGAGGAGAGAATGGTCTTGCAGATACCCGAGGGATGGTGCGGCCTCGGGAACACTGGAAGATAGCTGAAGTTTAAGGGTGGAAGGTAGGGTCTCCCATGCCAGTCTTCATGTCTGCATCACTCTGAGGGCTCCCTCCAGCTCTCTGATCCTCACTTTCTTCATTCGTAAGAGGCTGAATATGGTGCTTCCTCCGGTGGGTGTTTGTAAGGCTGAAGGAGATGATGTTTAGCATCATCTTAGCATGGCGCTTAGTAGGTAACAAGTGCTCAATGATGGCTCTACTATAATTAAAGAAAATTAGCTTCACTCCTTCCCCCGCATGCCAAGAATCTGTGGTTCAGGATTGTCTTTGGTGTTTTTATGTTTGTTCGTACTGAGGTAGGGTTTCAGGTATCCCAAACTGGCCTCCTGATCCACCTGCCTCCGCATCCTGAGTGCGGGATTACAGGTGTGCATCATTATTCCCAGCCTATGGTGTGCTGGGAATCAAACCTAGGACCTAGTACATATTAGGTAAGCACCCTACCTGATGAGCCCTGTCGCTAGCCCCTGATCCCTGCTTTTTGTTTTGGGTGACTGGGGGGGGGGGGGGGAGTTTCTTCAGCCAGTCAGGCTAACGTAGATCTGTAGAATCACCAAGCACAACTACTTCACTGAGAGCCTCTCACCTGTAGAATAGGCCTGTCTTATGGGTATGGCCTCCTCTCCAAGCTCCTCACTTTTTTTTTCCTAGGGAAGAGCTGTGAGAAGGTTCTTATTTGGGTGGCTGTGGGGATGGAGCCTCTGCCCCGGAGGGAAGCAAATCATAGGGAGGAAAGGTTGGTGTTTGTCAAGTCAACACCGCCCACCACCTGGACGAGGAATCAGCATTTCGCTTGGTGCAGTCTGGTCATCTGTTCAGTCTGCACTGTGACCCGAGCAGCCAGGCGCCCAACCAGGCTAGGACAAGGACGGACGAGTTGGAGCGTGCATGTGTTGGGCAATGATGCAAGCTCAGAGTGCCAGATTGCCCTAGGAGCAGTGAGGGGGCGGCGGGGGCCAGGCCTTCTGCCGCTCCTTCCCGGCGCACCCTGCACCACCACTGGGGACCTTCTGTGCTCCCGCTCTGGGTGCAGTTCCCAGCCTGCCACCAGGAGGCAGTGTGGCAGACTGCCTAGAGGGAAGAGGGTGTGGTATTTACTTGAGCGGAGAGACTTGTGACTCGCTGGGACCCCACCGTCTACAGAAAAGGAGCTCTGGAGGTCTTCTGGTGGCTTCAGCTGGGGCTTGGTCAGGAAGGGACCGGCCGAGGAAGAGAGAGCTATATACCTACTGCGCTGTAATTGTGAGAAGGTTCCCGTCTCGAGTCCTTCTCTATGGGGGCAGTGAGGAGGCCACGGTTCTGGGACTGAGGACTGTTCAGCACCAAGGACAGGGATAGCCGGGCCCACATCTGTTTCAGCACCACGGGCAGCACTGAAGCGCTCAGCCGCTCCGTCCTCCTAATCACTAACCCTGTGACAGCTGTCTTGTCCTATAGTGAGATAGCAGACAGGAGGGACACCCTCAGTCCTAGCCACCAGCCTGAGGGCAGAGAGCGGAGTGAGCAGCCCAAGGTCACACAACTGATGAGAGGCAGAGCTGGATTCAGATCCCTACCAGTGTCTCTCCACCCTTCTTGCCCACATCTGGAGTCCCTCTCTAGTTACCTCTTACCTTCTTAAACATCTCTGGAAGCTGCTTCACATAATCTTGCATCTTCAAGAGCCCTTGAGCTGGCGAAGATTAAGTGTACTCCCCTCCCCCACCCCAAGCCCTGGCTGAGTACTTGAAATCCAGGATGGATGAGTCCTCACTCATGTGGCCTTTGTGACTCCGAGCCTCAGGTGGGAGGAAGTCAGGGAAGGACAGGTGCCCTTCCTGGCCCACAAGGAAGCCTGTAGCCTGGGGAGGTGGAGTTGAGTCATCAGTATGAGGAACTGTGTGCAGTGCTCTGAGATCCTCCAATGAGATACAACACAGCGTTCCAACCCCAGCTTCTGTGCTGCTGTGTATTATTAATAACAATAAGATGCTGATTTAGGCCAAGGCACAACAATGCATTATTCATAGGAGTAACTAGTGGTCAAGGCTTGTACTTAATCATCACACATCTCTGATCCTGCCCCCGCTCCACACTCCTGCCGAAGAGGCCCTTCATGTGAGCTCCTCCTTTCTTGGGCTCCTGCTGCTCTGATGGATGCGATCGTTTTCATGGCTGCCCAGGCATCTCATCAGCTTTGGGAACAAGGTGGGCAGGGAGAGCAGCAGGTTCCTGGATAACTTGGCTAGATACCCTGCATGGAGCTGCCACTTGAACCTGTCCATCCTGAACGGCCTTGATCCTGATGACTTCTGGCCTTAGCAGATCTTTGTAGTCTACAGATAGCCTGTCTCCCCTCCTTTTGAAGCTGAAGACCAGCACTCAAAGCTCTCCCAGGCCAGGAACCGTGGGATGGGAGAGTGACTGTGATGTAGGGAGGCGGTGACTAGGCAGAAGATGCCCTCATGACCTCCATTAAGTGTGATAATGGATGTGAACCCTTCGGTAAACTGTCCAGCATTTCACAAACTGTTCCGCACAGTACAAATGTGAGCCATTATTCCCTAGGCCATGATGATGTCTGCTGGAAGAGAGAGCAGAAACAGGGAAGGCGTGGATAAGACCCTGTCGCTTGCCAGGCCTCACCCCCCGATGAGGAGTCTGAGTGCTTGTGGATCCTGACATGTCCCCGTCCAATTCTTGCTGGACCTGCTTTTGGCCCATCCGGGTGATCCTTCATTCGCTGTTTACTCACTTGGCATCTCCTCTGAATTCTAAAACTGTCTGCGTGCAGCCGGCCGGCCTCTGCGGCCCCTGCCAGCATGCTCTCCCTGGCTCACTCACACATTATCTGCTTTTATGACAGTCAAGGTTGAGGAAGCTTGCTTGTGTTAAGCCCCTATTTTCAGCTACTTGTAACGTTCCAAAAAAACGCTTCCCCTCGGGCCTCCTCTTGTTCTTGCCCCAGGTGAGGCCCAAGGTATTGTGGGCTCCTCCACTGCTTTCTGAAGGACATTCCAAGACAATGTCCAGAGGGCATGGGAGAGGGCCAAGACCCAGCTTTCCTTTGAAAGGCACGCTGGGCCCTCTCCCCTCCTCTTTCCTCTTCTCTTCTCCCACCCATCTCATTTTCTCTTTGCCTTGCAAGAAGAGAGCTGCCAGGCTCCAAGGTGGGTGGTCTGGAAGGAGGAGTTTCGGAGTGAAGAGAGGACAGAAAATTCTACTGACTGCCAAGCAGCAGAGCTTTGCCTGCCTGCCTGGGTTCAGGTTTTGGCTCGGTGGTTCTGTCTTCCTTTCTCACCACTTCCTGGCTTTCTGGTGTGTACTGGGCTGGAGAAAGAAGGGAGGTGGCGCGAATGTAACGTTCCCATGTCCACATTACCTACCCCAGGCTGGTAGGCTCTGTTCACTTGTCAATGCCCGCCCCCCGCCCTGCCATGTCAACATGCACTTGGAGGGGGCTTCCTGTGGAAAGCCATGACTCCAGCTTTCACTGCCTTCCACCTTGGACGTCATCCTGGGGGCTGAGGGAAGCGCTGCATAGTGCAGGTGGGAGGAAGCAGGCTCAGGATGGGAAGGTGCTGGCAGAGGTAGACCCAACCACCCTACAGTACTCCTCTCCCTCTCCCTCCCCCCCCCCCCCGTGTGTGTGTGTGTGTGTGTGTGTGTGTGTGTGTGTGTGTGTGTGTGTGTGTGTAGAATAGTGGCTGTACCCTAGTCAGTACCAATGATGGAGTCCTGGGCACACGCTCAGACTACTCTCTGTTCTTTCCACTCCCAGCTAGCCCAGCTCCAACACCTGGCCCCCCAGCTTCTTCTGGGACTCTTAAGCAGGCTGAGCCTCTACCAACTGAGGGTGGTTTATCAGGCTAGCATCTGGGGGAAGATCCCTAGGCAACATATGCCAGAGGAGTGTCTGAAGTGCTGGGAAAATTCAGCCCTGGCTCCTTCTGGGCAGTTCTTGAAGAAGAGCCCTGTCTTAGCTTAGGGTTTCTATTGTTGTGATAAATTACCGTGACAAGAGCAACTCGGGGAGGAAAGGGTTTATTTTATTTCACAGTTCCATATCACAGTTCATCACTGAAAGAAGTCAGGGCAGGAACTAAAGACAAGAACCTGGGGGGCAGAAGTCACGGAGGGACATCACTTACTGGCTTGCTCCTCACTTAGGTTCCCACTTCTTAATGATTCTAGCTGTGTCAAGTTGGCAAGAAAGAAAGAAAGAAAGAAAGAAAGAAAGAAAGAAAGAAAGAAAGAAAGGAAGGAAGGAAGGAAGGAAGGAAGGAAGGAAGGAAGGAAGGAAGGAAGGAAGGAAGGAAGACAGACAAAGACTAGCTAGGACAAGTCCTTTCACTGACTTCTTTATCTAGTGTTCACTCAGTCTCTTTCTTTTCCCTCTAGCCATTGAGTGATTTAAGACACAGCATTCCTAGAGAACAGCAGAGGAGAGCCATGGGACATAGGTCCTGAAGACCTCAAGTCCCATCCTGGTTTTACCTCTCTCTTGCTGTATGCTCCTGGGCAGGCTCTGAATCCTTCTGACCCTCAGTTTCCTTCACTGTAAAATGGGCATAACAGACTTACTTTCATTTGAGTGTGGTGGCCCCACAACTTTAGTCCCAGCACTCAGGAAGCAGAAGCAGGCGATCTCTGTGAGTTTGAGGGCAGCCTGGTCTACATATTGCGTTCTAATACTAGGGATACCTAGTGAGACCCTGTCTCACCTCCCCTTCTCCCCCCAAAAGAAATTTACTTTCAAAGAAGTGCTGAGGGCTATGAACCTGACTTGGTGCTATCAATGACTATGGCTAAAAGTACTTGGTAAGGAGATCAATGGCATACACATTAGGGATACTAGAAGGAGCCTCCAGGAAAGGGGACAGTCCAGGTTGAAAGTGATGGAAAGGCATAGGCAGTATCTATGTCACCATTCATAGTACAAATGTGAGTGAATTTGGGGGGACAAGCCTATGTGATTTCTAGTGGGTCCAGTGGCCTCCCTATGGTATGATCTGGGCTCCATGAGCCAGGAAGACAGAGCATTACCCCCTTGGCCCTGGTTGAGGGAAACTGATCTATGCCTAAGAAAAGAGAATGAGACAGAAGGTCAGTTAGTTCAAGCTTGGAGGAAGAAGACACTGCTGTGTCCTTGGGGAGGGCTTCCTGAAGGAAGTGGGATATCCTGAAACTGGATGATTTCATGCATTTATTTAGCAATTGTCTCTTGCAGTCTCTCTATGGATGTTTGACTGTAAAGATCATGGATCTGGGGTCTCAGCCCTCCAGGTACTCCAACATGGAAAGGATATAGACAGCTAATTATGAATCCCAAACGGTGAACTGTCATACTTCTGGTACCTAGATAGGCCTATGGAAGGCAATGAAGACCATCTTTGGTCAAGTGCCTTGAAGAAAAGACTGTAAGGAACAGCCATCCAGTCAACTTGACACAAACCTAGACAAATCTAGGAAGAGATCATCTTACTTGAGAAAATGCCTCCATCCAGATTGCCTGTAGGCAAGTCGATAGAGCATTTTCTTGATTAATGATTGATGTGTGAGGGCCCCGTCCACTGTGGGTGGTACCACCCCTGGACAGATGGTCCTTGGTGTAAAACTGAGCAAGCCAGGAGGAGGAAGCCTGTCAGCAGCGTTCCTCCATGGCTTATGCTTCAGTTTCTGCCTCCAGGTTCCTGCCCTGCTTGAGTTCTTGCCCTGACTACTCTCATTGATGGAGTGGTACCTGAAAGTGTAAGATGAAATCAACCTTTTCCTCCCCAAGTTGCTTTTGGTCATAGTCTTTATCACAGCAATGGAAACCTAACTAAGACACCAGGCAAAGCCTCCTAGGCATAAAATGCCTAGCCTGGGTGTACGTGGGAAGGAATGAAGTAGATGTGGCTAGGCGGTACCATAGAGCATGTCTTGTGACATGGTTCCACCCAGAGGGAGGCCACGCTAAAGGGCCTTTGGTTATCCGGACCTCTGCTTCTTCCCCCGTCAGCGGGGAGTACTCAATAGCTCAAGGCTCTAGAGATGATACGCAGAAACTACCTGGTGTGGTGTCTGCGACACCAGGTGTCCCCAGTGGATGTTGGCTGTCAGTTAGTCCTGACAGCACTACACCAGGAGGTCATCAACTGGAAGAGAGAGCACTGAGACCCACCCTGGGCCTTGCTTGGGTTATACACATGGCCAGTGATGGGGCTGGGGCTTGAACCCAGGTCATGAGCTTCCAAAAAGCCTGCAGTGCCTACTCTGCTCCACCTCGAAAGGAAAGAGGATGCAATATGTGAGTAGACAAATGATGTCTAACTCAGGAGCAAGCGTTTCAAGCCAGAGGAAGCACCCGAAAGCCCAGGCTTCGTGAGTGATGGAGTGGACTGGACATCTGCTCATGGCCCTGGCCATGGGCATGCATGCATACGTGTGCGTGAGCATGAATATCTGTGTTAGGGATGAGTCTCCGTGGTGCGTGTCCATGAGAGGGCTGCAGAGTCTCTATCTGTGTTCTTTGTACATATACCTGCCCTCCCCCCTGCCAGGCAGCCAGTGAGCTTGCCCTCAGAAGTCCATTGCTTCTCAAGCAGCTTCCCCAGGGCATCCAGCAGCCCGCGGTCCTGTTTGATTCTGTTCATCCATAAATCATGGCTTGCTGAGGAGATGAGAGGCGGTGGAAGCAAAGCCTTACCAGCCTGAACCGGTCTACAGTTCACACCTGAGGCCTAGCCTGGCTTCCAGCTGTTGCCCCTACCCCCACACCCCCATGTCCCAGCTCTTCCCCTTCCATCCAGAAACAGTCACTGATGCCTGCCATAGTTAAGCTTCTAGAGGGCCACTTCCTCGGGTAGGGGTGAATAAACATGCACAGAACCCAGTAAAATGTTGACCCTTGGCCTCTGCTGTCCTGGGGAGAAATGAGAGTGGACCAGTTCGGTGTTTCATTCACTGCTCAGTGAGCCCAGCTCCCTGTCCCAGATATCTCTGGTCCAGGGCACAATGCAGTAACATTATGATAATAGCTAGCGTTTATTGCTTACTCTGGGTCAGGCACTGTGCTAAGCACATTATATGTGCTAATTCCTCTTAGTCTCCCAGTAGTCCAAGGAAAACGGTGCTATTATTAGTCCTCGCTTACAGGTAGAGAAACCAAGGCATGCAGGGATTAAGTCACATGACTCGGAAGAGTCTGAGCCAGAATTTGAGAAGTCTGGTTGTAGAGCCACAGCACTTAATGACTGCACTCTAAAGGCACAGTGCAATGCTGAAGCATAAGACATTGATTCTCATTTGACAGATTAAGGGAGGCTTCATGGAGGGGTTTTCATCAGGGTCTTGACAACTCAAGGGTCTGCAGGGCAAAGTTTGTCATGGAGAAGGAATAAACAGGGTCCTAGTTCAGAATGTGCATGCATGCCTCTGTGTGTGTGTGTGTGTGTGTGTGTGTGTGTGTGTGTGTGTGTATGTGTGTAAAAGAGAGAGGCTCTGAGACTGTCATTAACGCCTCTCCCATCTCTTCTCTTCTATCTTGTTTGGGTGACAAATGAGATAACATATGCAGGCATTGAACATTCAACAAATATTTACTGAGCACGTCTTTGTGTGTCACCAAGGATACTGGAGTGAGTGAAGCGTTGACAGCCTGTGTCTTCACAGGTCCTGAAGTGTGGTACACAGTGGGTGCTTAATAAATGGCAGCCTCCCCGGGCTATTCTTACTCCCAGAGGCCTGGGAGTCTTTCTCTTTCATTCTTCCACCAAGTATTTATTGAGCACTTACTATATACCAGGTTCCAGTATCCATGATGGAATAGTGTTACCTAAGGAATTGATCTCTGCCCCCATGGAGCTGACCTGCCAGAGAGTTCTATGTATTGGCATTGGGCCCCCTTCAGAAATGGGCCACCTCCTTGGTTCTCCTTTTTTTGAGGTTTGCTTGAGGGTGGTATGGGCGGGAGGACAGGACGCAGTTTGATCATGAATGCTGAGTTCCCATGTGGTGACATGCCCAGCACAGGCCTGGGCAGAGGGGCAGCAGTATGCCTGAGCTCACCCCTCCCTTCCTGGACACCCCCTACAATTGGTCCAGCAGGCTGCTTCTGCTTAGTTCCCTGCCTCCCACATCTCCCAATGTCATCTGTCTGCCCTTGTCTGTGTCTCACCCCTGGGGACCCAGGATGTCTCTTCTGCCCAAGGAGAGGTCGTGGAACTCCGCCCTGGGCAAAGGCTGACTAGGGCTGCAACATTTCCTTTCCTCAAATGTTAATGTGCGGACGATAAGGGGACTTGAAACCATGTATGTCATCTGAGGAAGGGATAGAAGAGCTGGGGCGGCTTTGCCTGGAGAAGACTTGAAGGGGACATGAGAACTGTCGGCAGGGATTCAGAGGCCTGTCATGTGGCAGAGCTGCCCGAGGGCAGGCTGAGGACTGCAGCTGCGAGTTCCAGGGAGATAGATTGGACTCAGCACAAGCTACAGCAGTCTCCTCAACGGTGTCTGCAGGAGAGCTAGCCTCCTGCAGGAACAGCTCCTTGTCACCACCAGGGCTGTCCAGAGGGGATCATGCATCATGGGGCCTGACTCTGTGACTTCCAAGGTCCCTTGCAGCCCAGGGACACAATGACTCCATCCTCCAGGAATGACTCCTTCTGGCTGGCAGGCGAGAACACGTTTGTGCCCCTTGATGGTAACAGCACTTGAGGGCATGCTGGCCAAGGACATCTTGTCACTTTTGTTCCCATCATCAGTGCAATTTGTAATGGCAAGCATTTGTTTCACCCTGCCTTCAAGGGCTGTGCAAAGGATGCTGAGGGGGCTGAGGGATCTTGTGGGGGAGGAGTCAGCTCCTTGAAAGATAATAGCATCCACACTGCAGGAGACCCTAGAGCCATCGTTCCAGAAGGATTCAACTTTGCTCAGCATCTCCTTCTTCAAATGTAATTTTCTTCAAAAGCCTGAGATGGGAAGCCAAGGGAAATGATGCTGATTTGATTGGAGAGGGCTTCAGCCTTCTCTACTCAGAATCTACCTCTGCAGCCCCCAAGAGAGTCCAGGGAACCCTAGGTGTTCCAAAGACTACACTTTGAGAACCACCAACCAATATCCAAGGCAAAGAATATGGACCCTGAGACAGACTGCCTGGACTTGAACTTCAGTTCTCATCCACTGCTGGGTGACTGAACATGGTATCGCAGCCCCTTAAGTCTCAGTTACCCTATCTGTAAAATGAAACTAACTTATATTCCTTAGCTCACTGTTGTTATGAGGATGAAGTTGTCCCTATAGGTGAAATACCTGGAACTCCTGGCTCATCCTCTGAGTTCTTTCACATATTCGACAACGATGTCCCAGACATCAAGGGCCTGTCCGTGGCCATAGGGCAGGACCAGCTCAGAGCTCATAGTTGCTGCACAGAAAGCTGACAGGAATTGGGCTCAGGGGTTTCCTGTGATTAGGAGTGATCACCTGGCTGGCAGGTAGTGGGCTTGTGAAGGCTGTGTCAGGGTGGCGTTTCCTGGGAGGTCTAGGAAGTTGATTTGGCCCAAAGAGCCTTCTAGAAAGAATGGGCAATAAATAGGGTCCTCGGGGTGCTGCAGTGATGGTGGGAGGGGGTCTAGGGGCCCTGAGAGCTGAGAATGACCACCCAGCTCTCCTCTATGAGGCATCTATGCAGGAGAGACCCAGAGGAGAAGAGAGGCAGAAGCTAAAACCACAGGAACCAGGGCCAGACAGATACCGTCAACTCTTAATTACCACAATCACTGGCACCGAGAAGCCCATGCGGGCTCCTCTGTAAATAAACTGCATCTTCTTGATTTAGGACACATCCCAGTGCACACATATTTAGAGCTCATATATGCTCCTTGTTGCTTTTTCTCCGCTCACTCCCCCACATGGTCATTTTTGGTCCAGGTTTTGTGTTCTGTACATTTGTTTTGGGCTAATGTTTACAACCCCCTGTGAGGAAGACAGGGGAGGCTGTTAAATCTGCATTTCCAGAGGAGAGAACTGAGTGTGCATATGACTTATTCAGAGCCACAGAGTTAGGAAACAGGATCTGTGCAGAAACCCCCAGGCTTTCCTCCTCCAGTGGGTCTCCACCCCTAAAACATGAGACCATAGAATGCTTACAATGGAAGCTTCAGGTGGCTCTTGTGAGCTTCTGGGACCTTACAAATAATGCTGAGGAGGCTGGAGCCAACGGGGATGGAGAAGGCTGGAAGCAAGCCAAGGGGCTTAGGCTGGAGCTGACAGAAGAGGGCTTCCAGCACAAGCAAAGTTGAGTTACTGTGGGCAGAAGA
This sequence comes from Peromyscus californicus insignis, assembly GCF_007827085.1. Classification (NCBI taxonomy): domain Eukaryota; kingdom Metazoa; phylum Chordata; class Mammalia; order Rodentia; family Cricetidae; genus Peromyscus; species Peromyscus californicus. The sequence goes on along the minus strand of NW_026294562.1, from coordinate 51,572,320 downwards.
TCCCAGAGATTCCCTTTTGATTACACATGTCATTGTTGAGTCTTGGCCAAGCCCTTAAGAGAGTCTGAAGGTGCTTAGAAGGCAGATGGCCTTTGGGCCTGTTTGCTGTTCAGAACTGAGTGTGGCATGTGGAAGCACGGGAAGGCCACACAGAAGCAGTGTTCTTCTAGAGTCGTCGATGGACCTAGGGGGCATCAGTGTGTCCTCCCTCTTTGAAAGGAGTAATGTTTAGAGAATGACAGAGTGTCTCAACAGCGTGTTTCTTCCATTTGTACTGGTGAAGAAGCCGAGGCAGTGAGCAGAGAGGACTTCCCGGGTTCAGGCCGAAAAAGCAGAGCTGGTAGTGCAAAGTGCCAGAAAAAAAAAAAGAGGGGAAGGGGGTGCTTGTTCTGGGGCCTCTGGGATGGAGAGTGGCCCTGGTTCGTAACGCTCTGACTGTGCGTGTCCTCCTCAGGGGCGCCCACCCGCGATGTCCTGCTGGTCTCTGCCATCATCACCGTCAGCCTTAGCGTCACTATCGTCCTCTGCGGCCTGTGCCACTGGTGTCAGCGCAAACTGGTGAGGCTCTTGTCGGGGAGACCCTTTGGGGCTGGGCCTGACCCTGCACCTTGCCGTTCTGCAACCGCTGACTTCTGAATTCTGTGGAGTGCCTAAGCAGATGACCTGTCCGCCGCTGACAGTCAGGGACAAGTGCCCAGAACTTCGCACCTCGAGCTTACACGTCCTCACCCCCTTCCTTTGCTTGGGTCTTGGTCCTATACATCTTTTTACACCCGGAGGCACACACATGGGGACACATTCGTAGAGCACTACACTGGCGGGCGGATGTGCTCACATGCTCCACCTCACGCCTAAAGAACTGCAGATACACACGCACAGACTGAGAATTGAGGCCCTTGGAACCTTTTCCCTCCGCACGCCCCCAGCGGGCGTGGCCAAGCCACATAGCCTTCTGACCAATGAGAAGGCGCCGCCCGCCCCGCCCCGCCCCCCAGCCGCCTGCACATCCATCCTGATTCTCCTGGTTTGTACAAGCACAAACGGCTTCTTTTCATTTTTAACGAGGGCTGGGGAATTAACGAGCGGGATTAGGCTATCAATAAGTAACGAGACTGTCAGGAGGGACATTCATCACCCGAGGGCGCCGGGAGGGAGAGCTGTGAGCCACCCGTTCCGCCAGCACTCTGCAGCTAGGCAAGTGCTGCGGTTCCCGCAGGTCCCCCTTTCCGGGCCCTTCAGCTTGAGTCCTACCTCCCACCCTGCCCACTCGTGCAGTGAGACTTGTAAGGGATACAGGGAGTGATCTCAATAGAGGTCCAGAGATGTCCCGGGTGCAGGCAGGGATCAGACACCCCTCGACCCCTCATGCCCACGCCCACCCCGGCTCAGAATGGGATGATTGGGGCAGCATACTCAGAGGACCAGAAGGACAAGCTGAAAGCTGAGTCATAGGCCCTGAGTGGGTAGAGGCTGCATGCCCCACTCCCATGTAGGAAGAGAAGGGGCAGTACCTTAGGAAAGTGTTTCAGGTCTGGTAAAGAATCTATAGGGAGAACCTAAGAAGCTGATAACCCAGCATGGCTCCTTCAAGAAGGCAAATTTGTTTACTGGGTGAGCCTCTCCACCCTAGGGTATTGATTGGCAGCTCCCACCCCTGTGGAGGAACCACAAGTCAGCTCCCTATGTGAGTGTGACCCATCCCCTGCTGTGGGCAGGGATGTAAGCTAGCTGCCCTCCACTGTCCCTTGGTCCACTGTATCTGCCTCAAAATTTCAAGGGAGGTACTCTAGGGAGCTGGGCTTCATGCCCTGAGTACCAGTGTCTTCCGAGAGACCGTGGAAGTGGCTGCTCTGCATACACCGAAGCCTGGTGTGTGCCTTGTTGCCTTGTAGGACCAGTTAGACTGTTCCTACCTGTCAGTGTTTGAAGGCAGAGGAAGAAGGTTGTATGAGCTAGTGACTCTGTGTGTGTGTGTGTGTGTGTGTGTGTGTGTGTGTGTGTGTGTGTGTGCGCACGTGTACATACTGCTGAGCAGTGGGATGTGTATCATTTTCTCAGATCCTTGTGTAGCTGAGGTCTGCCCCATGTCCTAGTCTCCCCTGCATGTGCACTATGCCACTCTGAGTGTGTGTGTGTGTGTGTGTGTGTGTGTGTGTGTGTGTGTGTGTGTGAAGACACCCTTTCCAAGACCAGAGTACAAACAGCCTCGTCCCACCAGCACTCATCTCTGATGGGAACAGAGTGTGAGACAGGTTTGTTTGTAGTTGGGGACTTCTGAGTGCACTGGGCATTTGGGAGGTTCTGAACCAGCAACCTCTCTGGCCTCCAGCCAGGAACCTTCCCAGGGTTCCAGACCACAGTTTGTCTCCCTGGACTTGCTCTTCATAGAACATTGCTTTCTCACACCCCCCCAACCCCCACACACACCACCCCAAGCTCCTGACACCATGGATCCCAGATGACAGGACCCTCTTTACCCAGGCTATTTCCTTGTCTTTAGAAGGAGTTTAAAATGCTATCCTCACAGACAGCAGCTGGGCTCTCCTTGCCTTCCTGTGCCCTCAGCCCCAGTGACATGATACCTTGACAGCCTAGATCCCATTTCCAAACATTAATAACTTCCCTAATCTTCAGCTGGCTTTTTCCAAATCATCCTGGCAAGTCCCCTCCCTCCCTGACAGGTAGGCTAGTGCCATTGAGTTCCTCTCAAGCCACCCAATATCTCTGGAACCTCACCTAGGTTTTCTGTTAATTTGGGTTGTCCTGTGAAATCCTCACTGCCCGGCCCAGTCCTGCTCTGGGTCCTGTACCACACAGCACCCTGGCTCCTGCTGCAGTTAGTGACTGCAGCCAGCAGGAAAGGTTCCCTGAGCTGCAGAAGGGAGGCAATCGGAAGCTCTCCCCAGTGCCCTGGGCCATCAAGATCACCAAGCCCAGCCCTGCCTGGCCTTGAGGAAGGGGCAGCTGGACATTCTTGGAAGAGGGTGCTAGCCAGGGCAAGCTCTCTTGCAAATACCTGAAAGAAAGAGGAGGAGGTAGATGGAGTTCCGAGGTTTCCCTCAGAAGGGCCCTGTACTGCCCAGATGCTGGGGAATAGTGGGGCTCTGGCTCCTGCCTAAGGTCCTTCCAAAAACAGCCCTTGGTGACCACAGCATGGCCTCACCCCGGTGGTCTCATTCAATGTTGGGAATTGTTTGAGATTTGAACCCCTAAGTAATGAATAATGAGAAGGACCAGAGAAATGTGCAGGAGGGTGGCTCTGTGGGCCTGAAGGACCCGGCATCTCTGTATTTGAGTTTGATGATTTGAGCTCAGGTAAACAGCTTGAGGCCCGAGCTCCAGTGTGGATGGGGAAATAAGATGGCACTTCCAGTTGGTACTGTGATACCTGTAAGTGCCAGGTGCCACTCTAGGCGCTAGAGAGTGAGCCGCCTTGCCTTTGTGTGGCTTTGTGCCAGGATAGAGGAGCTGACATAAACAGAGAAAGTGATGCTGTCTGGTACCAGGAACCCCTTCTCCATTGGACCCACCTGGTGACATCAGAGTATTCCAGGAGGGAGGAAAGGCAGGTCAGAGAGGTAGAAGGCTTGGCCAGGGTGATATGGGGCACTGGTGGCCCTGCCAGGGCCACATCAAGGTGCCCTGAGATACAGAGGTGCTGCAGGTAAAATAGAGGGAGAGCTCTGCACTCCACATTTTTCTGGGAGCTTTGCTGCAGTTTTCCCCAGATTCCCGTGGCCCGGAAGGGGCTGCAGCTGGTGGGGGCATGTGGGAACACGGCTGTGGCAGCTTTTATTCTCTATTTGGAAGGATGGAATAATTGACTGTTATGGCTGCGGTGTCGGTGCACATGAGGGAATGTTGAAGCATGCATGCGCATGCTTGCATACATGTGTGTCTGTGTGGCTGGGTTTGTCTGTCCCCACTCAGCTAGGCCAGGGCCAGTTAGTACCCAATGGTAAAGGGGTCTGCAGGGCAGACCTGGCCCCTGTTCAGCCTGCATCTTCAAACTGCCTGCACCAACCTGGTGCCTGGCCCAGGCCTGAGGCCCATGGGGTGTTCGTGAGGATGCTTGGTGGCAGCCAGGAATGTTAATGGGGCCGGGCTCTGCATGAGCTAAATTTAGAAACCCAAACCGAGAAGGTGAATGGTGCTCACCTTCCCAGCAGCAGGCCTGGTCGTTGCTATTCTTCCTCGCCCTGGTGGACCCAGGATGCCCATCCTAGCCCTGTTTCTTTTCTGCTCACATTGGGCTAAGCAACTCTGGGGCCTGCCCAGGGGTCAGGCAGCTTTGGAGCCCCCAGGGTCAGGATGGACTCTCTCTTCCCAAAATTACCTCTTACAAAAGCCTTGTCCCTGCCTCCTAGCCCTAGGGCATGAGGACCCCAGCGAGCCCCCAGGCAATGTCCAGCTACCCTGGCAGGTCCAGACACATGACCTCCTCCCCACCCCCGCCACTCACGTCATTGGCCACTGCCAACCTTGCCCTGCAGGATGCCGCCCCCACCATCTGGGGGTGGTGACGTGGACATTGTGACGTGGCCAGGCGCCTGAGAGCCGTCTGTCCACGGCAGAGGGAACTGTGTTTCTGGGAGCTGGGCCAGAGGCCCAGGAGACAGGCAGACAGAATGGCCTGATACCTGAGGGTCAGGCATTGAAGGATCGCTTGTGGGCAGAGGCAGGTCCTAGATCCCCCAGGGTGCCCAGCCATGGGACAGCTACCCCACAATGACAACAATCCCTCACGCTGACTCTGGACTTCGTTGATAATCTAAATTTTAGTCTCTCTCCTTTCCTCTGGAGCCCCTGTTCTGGGGAGATGGGGAATGTCCAGATCTCCCCACAAGAAGTAACCCTGACATTGTCTCCACAGGGCAAACGCTACAAGAACTCCTTGGAGACGGTGGGCACGCCAGACTCGGGGCGTGGGCGCAGTGAGAAGAAAGCCATCAAGTAGGTGCCAGGCTGCCAGTTTGGGGGTACACAGATAGCCCAAATGGGAGAAGCCCCTCCTCCCAGTACTCAGACCTGGCCACACACATATCGAGTATCTCCCTCACTCCCTGAGGCCATGACCATGCCCACCTTCTTGGTCTCAGAACCATGAATAGCCCCAGGGCCCCCTTTTTCTGCTTGTGCCCCAGACCTGAGATTCTGGAGACTGCAGCCTGCTTAAGGCTGCCTCTCACCCACAGCCCTGTATGTGCCATACTGATTCTTTCATCCATCTCTTAATGTCACTCACACTGTCCCCAACCCCACTCCCCTAGGCAGGCCCATGGACCCTTCAGTCTCCTGCCTGAGACCCTACTTATGGGCTTGGAACCCCCGCCTCAATAAGCCGGGTTTCTTTTCTCACTCTCCACACATGCTCCCAGGACAACCTGGAAAGGGTGGCAGACAAATCATAAGGACCCCCGCTGGCCTCAGTGCTGAGCCCCGGGGGAATCAGGCCCATAGGGAGAGGCTCTGCCCTCCTAATGCATCTTGTCCCCCTTCAGGTCCTACTGGTTGTACCCTGCCTAGGGTTCCCCACTAAGATCTAAGAGCCTAGTCTATAGACCAAGACCACCTTGGCCAGCTCTCTGCTGAGAGTCACTGGGAAACAATACAGAACTCCCTGCTCAGGCTCTGAGAATGGAGCTTTCTCCACCTTGCGCTCCATGGAGACCAGACCTTCATAGGGAGTTCTGTCCAGCCCATCTGGATGGGATCAAGCCTGCTGGCCAAGGGGCTTTGCCTGGAAGCTGAGCCCCCAGCCCTCCCCATATCCCTCCCCTGTCAATTCAAGGCCCTTCCCCTGCACCCCTGCACACCCTTGCCTCCTGCATCTATCATTCTTCCCCTCGCTCCCTGTCCCTTCCTGAGGGCTTCCTCCCCGCCCCTCCTTTTTTTTTTTTTTTTAAATCTCTTGCTCTGACCCTGTTTGGGGCTTTCATAGACGTTGTGGTGGGGGTTGTCTGAGGTGGGGGATGAATAGAAGGGTGGGCCAACTAGGGCTTGGGTGGGTGGAAAGCTCAGGAGGAGACGGCGGGGAGTCTTTGAAGCTGAGTTTGGTTGCACACTCTCGTCATCAAAGACAGGAGCTGGTGGGACTTGGGGGCTATTGCAGAACACGGGCTCAGAGCTTTCTGAAGGTAGGGATTGAGGAGGATCACGTGAGGGGGAGCAGGAGGCCACCTCCAGTCTGGGCTATTTGAAGCCCCCAGTGAAGACAGATGATCATAACCTTCCCAGACAGGGGTGCTCATGACAGGGCAGGCATTCTAGAAAGGAGGATGTCAGGGCAGGAAGCAGGCTGCAGCCAGGGTCCAGAGGACTCTCCAAGGCACAGGGACACCCTGTAGACACAGTGTCCACAGCCTGAGCCTGCTTCCACCTGATGTGCTACTGGACGCCCTGCCCCTGACGTAGACGCCACTGCTCACGTCTGTGTTCCGCTAGTCCCTGTCCTGGGCAGTTTATTTACTACACAGATCCCCACTGGCTTAGGACCTCCTCCAAAGGAATCGTGCTGTCCAGGGTTCTGGGACACTGTGTTCTTCAGCAGTGCTTCCCAAACTGTGTTCCTCAGAGAACCTGTGTCTTAGAAATGATTAACACATCCAGGATTTCACAGCCAACCAAGTCTGGGAAACACTGCACGCTCCATCTCCCTTTGGGTGATAGTGATGGCCATTGGCGCATTTAAGACTCTGATAAGTTCTACAGTAAAGGAACCAGTTTCTCCAGCCTTCTTTTATGAGGGAATCTTCTTTTCCAGTACCATGGTAGAAATGCCAGTGGCCCCAGAACTCAGGGTGTGGCGGGGGGCAGCCTGGCAATGATACTGGGTGGATCTTTTCCCTCTAGGACCTAGATTGGATGGAGACCTGGAGGGGCATGAGGTGGGAGACTGTCAGCCTGATGCATTCCTTTAACACCTGATGCAGGGAATCTCCATCCAAGCAAGGTCTTGCTGGGGAGTGGAGCCAAAGGAGTATCTCTGATGGCCATGAGATCTTTCATAGAGAGAGAATTTTCTACTGGAGACTATCCTGCCTCCCTCCCCTACCCAATGCTCCCCCTGTCTCTGTGAGCTGGCTCAGCCTGGGCTTGAACTTTGTGCATAGACTCCCCTATGAGACATTTCCAAAGTGTATTTAGACAGTCAGTAACTATCGCCAGTGATAGCCAAGGGCACCATCTCCTCTGGGCCCATGGTGGCAGCCCAGCTTCTCATCTTTTTTCTTCTCCATTCCTGGGTCTCAGATGGAGCACCAAAGGTCAAGATCTAACTCTCAGGGACATGAGAAGCAGCTCCCCTGAGAACAGTTGATTGTTAGGGGAGAATGCCCCGGTGATGCTGGGCCTCTATCCATGCCTCCCCTCATCCAAGCTTGAACACAGGCCAGAATCTTCCCCTAGATCTTTACTCTAGCAATATCCCAGTCACTCATGCATGGCTCCCTTCTAGAATGGTCCAGTGGCCTGGGAACTACGTCTCTCTCTCTCTCAGTGCCTATCTCTGTCACTTTGGGAGCCCAGGAAACAAGCTGTCCATAGTTTCTGAAACCTCCAGGCCATGACCTGCAGGAGCCCAGGATTCTGCCACCTACCCCTACCCTATATCCCCACACAGAAATTCCTGCACCCTTTATGCACTCAGCATGTCAGCTGAGGACAAATCACCCAGAAGGAGGAGTGCTGGACCAGGGTGAGGGTCCCTTCTAAATCCAGCAGCTCCGCCTTAGGAACAGGAGAACAAGAAACCTTCCCAGCCAGCCAGGCCCAGTGTATACTGTGGGCCCAAGGCTGGGCAGGTCCCACTGGCCCCACTGGCAGAAGAGCAAACTCCCTCCACACAGGCCCCAGCACAAAGCATCTTGAGGACCCCGGATGATACTTCCCTTATCTGGAAGCCTCACCCAACCAGTCCAATCACCGGTCTCACAGAAACCCTGCATTCCAGCCTCACCAGAGGAAGAGGCCTGGGGACACGTTAGGCTGCTGGAGAAAAGCTGTAAGAGGGAGAAAAGCCAGTCTTCTCCTTTGAGGGAAACTGAGGCCAGAGAGAGACAGGGCCAGCTACCAGCAACAGGACTTGCCCTACTTTCCAGCACCATCTAACATTAAACTAGTACCTTCCCCTTCTCCCAGAGTTCCCCTGGACCACTCAGGCCCTGCCTCCCACCCCGCTCCCATCCCAACCCCCTCCTCTCTCATGGTCTTTCTCTCTCCCACCAGCTTCCTAGGCACGAGGCCCTCCCGTCTGCCTGCCTGCAGCCTGTCTCCTTCCTGTGCGGTTTCCCCCGGCCAGCCTTTCAGTGCATGTGTGCTTGTAAGAATGTGTGCGCCTACATGGATGTGTGAGCGAGCGCAAGGATGCCCGGCCAGGCTGCGGTGCCCATCCACCCTCCTGCCTTTCTTCTTCTGCAGGAGCAGACCCTCTGTGTGCCCCCAGGGGGGCCCCGCGTCCCCTCTGGCCCCTTCTGCCCCTGCAGGACTTGCTGTTCTGGTCTCTCCTTCTATCTCCTTGTTTTCTCCCCTCTCTCTCTGCCCCTCCAGCGACCTAGACAGAGACTTTTGGAATAACAATGAAAGCACAGTGCAGCAGAAATGGAGTTCCTATCCTCCCAAGGAGTTTATTCTAAACATTTCACCCTACGCCCCTTATGGCGACCCTCGACTGTCCCTCAAGTGAGTGACTTTACCTGGTTTGATCATATGTACTGAGTATCCGCGCACGCCCCACCCTTCCCTTCTCCTGCCCCCCCCCCCACTTCCTCTCCTACTCCTCTCCCTCCACTTTCCCTCCATTCACCCCATGGGCAGGCTGGCCATGGAGACGAGCAACCCCTCCTGCCCCCCTCATCTGCCTGTCCCTCTCCTGTCACCTCCCCCCAGGGCCAGCCATGCAGGAGAGCCCCCTCCGCAGCCACACCTGGTCCCCAGCCACGCCCCCTGGCTCGCCACGCCCCCTGGCTCGCCACGCCCCCTGGCTCCCCACCCTCCGTGCAGTCAGGATGGGGTTGCCCGTTTTGGTCCCTCCCTCTCGGTTGTGGCTCGCTTTTTCCTCCCCCCCCGCTGTGTGCTGCTGCGGCCGTGGCTGCTGGTGGTCGGTGGTCGGTGGTCGGTGGTTCGTGGCGGTGGTGGCGGTGATGGTGGTGGTGGTGGTGATGAACTCTGACTAACACGGCTTTCTCTCTCTCCCTGCCTGGGGGCCTCCTGGCCTGGACAGCCCGCTCTTCCTCCGTCGTTAACCCTTCGTTGTCCTGTGGGATAGAGTTGGAGGTGGCTGCCCTCCCCCAACCCCCACCGCTCCTGCCCTAGGCGGTGGGGAGGGGCCCCCCTCCATTGTCGTGGTGCGTTGTTCTCTGACCCCAGCCCGCCCGGCCCCCCTCTCTCCTCTGCAGGCTCCACTGTTAACCCATTTGCAGTGCTGATGTCTCTCTTTCTCTCTGTCTGTCTCTTGTCCGTCTGTTTCTCTCCTCCTCTCTCACTGTCTCTTTCTTCCTTTTATCTGTCGATGTTTTTCCTCTTCTTCCCCCCCTCCCACCCCCACGTGTGGCCTGCCCTCTCTCCCCCACCGCCACCCCCGGTGCGCCTCTGGCCTGGCTGCCTCCTACACGCCTCCAGTGGCACCCTCCTGTCAGGCGCCAAAGTGGCCACTGCGGCGGCGGGGCTGGCGGTGGAGCGGGAAGGCCGGCTGGGGGAGAAGCCGGCGCCGGTGCCACCACCCGGAGAGGACGCCTTGAGAAGCGGCGGGGCTGCCCCCAGCGAGCCGGGCAGCAGTGGCAAGGCGGGGAGAGGTCGCTGGCGGATGGTGCAGAGCCACCTGGCCGCAGGGAAGCTCAACTTGTCCAAGTGAGTGATGGCACCCCATGGCGGCCAGAGCCGTGAGCTCAGGCCTGCCCCCACCAGGGTGGACAGCGGGACCCCTGGCACGCCCGCTGCTGCCCCCAGAGGTGCCGTCCTCGGCCCCTGGCTCATTCCATCCCTTCATCGTCCTCGCCATCAGGCACAACCAACTCCAGCCACATGCTCTCGCATTCAGGCCTCTGGCAGCCTCCCATTAATGTCTTCCTTCGCCAGTGACCAGGTCATTCCATTCTCTGTCCCCAGAGCAGCTTCACTCCAGTCCTTGGGCCATCCCATCCTCTTTGACTGGCCACCCCATCTCAGCCATCAGGTCACCCCTCTGTGGGCAGCAGGCCCTTGGTTGTCCCACTGTGGGACCATCCCATTCCTGGGGAGCAGGCCCTTCTCTGCCTGTGTTTACACCACTTATCAGCCAGTGGGCCTTTCCTCTTTGGGCCAGCTGATGGCTCTAGACCCAGCCTTGAGCCATTCCATTTCGAATGAGTTCATCTGCTTGTTCCAGCCTTGCTTGTGCCATGACACCATCCGCCACAGGGTTTCATCTGTGAGCAGCCACGAGGCTGCTGCAAACGTTCATCTCATTGAAGCCATCCCCACTGGCTGGCCCTATCTTGGTCAGTGAGCTATCCCACTGTTAGGAGTTCTTGAGGGTTGGGATTGTTGAGCCTCCGCAAGCAGCTCCTTTCAAATGTCAAAGGGTGGTCAGAAGAGCCTGTCCCTTTTTGATGGCTTCCTGGGCTTGCCAAGCAGTCGTGGAGGGTTGACACAGCATGATCTGTCTTCCCACTAAGGCTGCCTCATATCCTCTTGGCTTTCTGAACTTCCAGACTCCCACAGTAGAGCCCTTCCAATTCCCAGGTCCTCTGAACCATGAGCACCTCACAAATTTGAATGTGGGTTCCACTTTCAGCTGATGATACGATCTCATTCCCAGCCAATGAAAGAGCCTCCCCTCAGAAGGCCGACAGCCTTGATGCCTTCTTAGTACCTGTTATCCAGCTCAATTCAAGGGCCTCTTGGCTCTCTTCAGAAGACCCCACGCACACACATCGAACCACAGAGGGCTACCAAGCTGAGGCCTCATTTGCTCGGGAATGTCCCTAGAGACGGATGCCTCACACCCCATCGGAGAACCACATTCCCCCCCCCCCCCCGCCCCCCAGGCTGCTCCAGCCAGGCTCAGGATTGACTGGGCTTCCTTGGCATTCGCTCACTGGCTTCAGGCCTGGAGGATCCAGTTTTAGTTTCCTGTGACTGAAAGGTTGTAAATTGGACTAATTTTGGATGTGATAGGAAACCAAAATCAGGTCAGCAAGGAGACAGAGAAGACGGTGTGCACCCCTCCCCCAGCTGGCCTGCCCCCATTGAGCTGTGGGCCTACCAAGGCTGGACAGACCCAGGCCTGCCCTGGAGAGAGAGAGCCCTGATTCCCAGCCCGAGTCAGGCCAGGCTGCTGCCTGCCTAGAACCCCAGCTACAGCCATGTTTTGCTTTCTTTTCTCATTCTGTCCTCTCTCTCTCTCTCTCTCTCTCTCTCTCTCTCTCTCTCTTTCTTCCTCTCTCTCTCTCCTTCCCCCTCTCTCTTTATTTGCCCAGCCCACAGGGGCCACCTAACTATTGTCTTTTGGTTCCCAGAGTAAGTTCAGGGGGTGAGCATGGCTGAGGTTTGGCTGCTGTGGTGAACGTGACTCCCAAGGGCCCTGGGGCCTCCTTCTACTACTCCCAAGATGTACTTGGCTATCCCATGGCCCTAGAGCAGGGGTGGACCAACTCTCTCAGTAAAGGGCCAGGTGACATCTGGGAAATATTTCGGCTTTGCAAGCTAAGGCCGCATCTTTCACTGCTCAGCCCTTGCCATTGTGACAGACAAGCGGCCTGAAGTGGAATGTAAACAAGTGCCAGCGGCTGCGTTCCAGTAAAACTTTATTTATAAAAGCAGGCAGTGGGCCAGACTCAGCTTATAGGTCATAGTTCACCACTCCCAGTTCCAGTCAGCTGGATTTGGAAAGGAAGAGAAAGCTGGAACGTCGGACCCAGGGAGAAGGGACTTCCTCGGAATTGTTCAACACAGTGTCTGGTTTGACTCCCTGGGACTTGAGTGACAGACAGCTTGCCTTCAGTCCTGTCATGGGAATTGCTAAATCTCTGGCCAGAGCACAAAACAGCAGAAACACAAAACCTTAAGGCAAAACACAAACTCCTGCCCCCAAGTCCTGGCAGGTAGCAGTTAGTGGTACAGCCCTGACCTCAGCTCTGAAGAAGGCCACTGAAGGGCTGTTTTGTACTCTCTGTCTATAGCAGAGAAACTAAGGCCTGAAGAGGTATAAAACCTCATCTAGAGTTGCCCAGTTAGTAAGTGGCAGAGGTGAGCTTTGAACCCAGGTCTCTCTGGCTCTTCAGCACCTCTCACAACTACGCCCTGTTTTCCTGTCTGTCCTTGCCCTGCTTCACCCAGTGTGTTTAGAGATGCTGGTGGGCCATTGCACGGACATCCTCTTGTATGTAAAAAGCAAGATCACTCACTGTTGGTCAGAATTAGAGTAAGGCCAGACCAGTGGCCCCTGGAAACCCCCCCCCCCGCCACGCCTGTCTGCCCATTCCTTGGTACCCACTTCTGAGTGGGAATTGTTCTCTAAGTACCAGGGCAGGATACCCTAGGCAGAAGTCAGAGATCTGCCCCAGCACGGAATCCCAAGGCTGCCCTGGCCACAGGGCAGGCTTCTCTGAGAGTCTGCCTTCTCTTCTCCCTCCGAGAAAGCATGAGAGAGTCTGCCCTGCCTCCCCAGCCATTACTAGGCCAGCTCTGTGCTGGCCTGGATTTCTTTCTGTCTCCAAAGGACAGTAGTACCTAGAACACAGAGGCAGATGTTCCTAGTGTCCCCCTAGTGAGATGGCAGAGGGGTGGCGGCAGCTCCCCGCTCCTCCCATTCCAACATGACGGGCAGTCATAGGGCCCTGGGGACCAGCCTTCACCACGCAGCTGCCACAGCTCCTGTGGCCCACTCAGACCGGCAGAGAGGTTGGCCCAGACCAGAGGTACTGGGGGAGCCAGCGAGCTATGTCCAGAGGTGGGTGGGTGGGGCCAGCCTGGGGACCTCCGGGTGGGTGAGGCAGCGACAGCAGCAGTGACAGCTCCGATGGAGACCTGGCGAGGTCCAGCCGAGCGTGCCCTGCACTGGGGCCTCCCAGCCCTGGCCCTCGGCTTCTTTCTCTTCCACTGTGATCCCTTCACCTGCTTCTCCTTTCTCTCCTCTCCTCCACCCGCCCCAAGTTTCGAGGACTCCACCCTGTCCACGGCCACTACCCTTGAGTCTATCCCCAGCTCCGCGGGAGAGCCGAAATGCCAGCGACCCCGCACACTGATGCGGCAGCAGAGCCTGCAGCAACCGCTGAGCCAGAACCAGCGGGGCCGGCAGCCCAGCCAGCCCACCACCAGCCAGAGCCTGGGCCAGCTGCAGGCCCATGCGGCCTCGGCACCGGGCTCCAACCCCCGGGCCTATGGCCGGGGTCAGGCTCGGCAGGGCACCTCGGCCGGCTCCAAGTACCGGGCAGCTGGGGGCCGCAGCCGCTCCAACCCAGGCAGCTGGGACCACGTGGTGGGGCAGATTCGAAACCGAGGCTTGGACATGAAATCTTTCCTGTAAGTCCTCCCCTTGAGCGGGCCAGCTCCCCACCTCCCCCACCCAGCCTTTCCCCCCCCACCACCAAGTCTCCTTGGGAGCAGATGGAGCAGGACACTCATGTTCCTCCATGTGGGGACACACATATTCCCACAGTGTGTCTGGCAGGCTTAGGGGTCCCCCTCTCCAGCCTTTTGAGACTTACATCTGGAGTGCCACCATGAAAGGATTTGTGTCAGAGTCCCTAGCACTCTGAGGACCCTAGAACTCTTCCACGGCATCTGAGGCTTGAGAAGAGAAGCCCCCCTCCAAAGTTTAGTGAGAACACATAATGAAGTGCTCCGGAGGCCCCTGAGATCTGCCTCTCCACCACCCCCCCCCCCGATCTGTCCCGTGCTCTTGTCGTGCCAGCCAAGCCTCACTCTGCCCTTCCCTCCCCCTCTCCCTAACCCATCCCTGTCACTGAATCTCCAGAGCCCTGCCGTCCTCCCTCCAATTCCCCTTCTGTCTGTAACCAGACTCCGCTGACCTTTCTGCCCCATGCGCCCTCCTCCCATGTCACTTCCCTGTCCATCCATCCATCCATCCCTGACCCCAGCCCTATCATAATGACCCCTCCCCTGAGGACAAACTGAGCCACCACCCCCCCCTCCCAAAGCTGCCAAGTATGGTATTTTTCTCAAGGACCTAGCTTGGAGAAGCAACACCACACTAGCCAGCAGCTGACCTTCACAGCTTCCCTGACACTTGCCCCACTACCTCACCCTCATAGGGATGTTCACTCTAGGAGCTGAGAGGTGTGGGCCCGTGAGCCTTGTTCCAGCCATGAGGGGATCATTCCTATCACCCAGGGCTTCCCTGGAAGACCTCTTAGGTATAGAGTGGCACCATTAAGTCTGGGAGGAAGAGGAGAAGCCTGAGGCCAAGCTCACTGGAAATATACGGGGGCTTCCAGAAGGCAAGAAAGTTTCTCAAAGCATGTTATATCTCCATCTGAGAGCCCAGCCAGAACATCCAACTCAGACAAGAGCCACACTTGTGGAAGGGCCCTCCGACAGAACTAGGTGCCCACACCTGGTTGCAAGAGGCCTGTATCATGGCCCACCAGCCAATCTGCCCAAGGCTGCCCCTGGGAAATCAGGGAAGCCTGTCCAACGGCCTTCAGGGAAGGCAATCAAGTGCTGAACCAGAGAAGATGTCCAGCAAGGCCTCCTGTCTGGCCGCGAATTGTTTTGGGATAGGTGCTGTGGCCATGAAGTAGGAGATGAAGAGATCTGGTTCTGCTGTGGCATGAACAGAAGTAAGGCTCAGCTGGGCCCCACCTGACCTTAACGGGGAGTATGCCCACCCTTTTCCTGTTCTTCCTGCAATTGCTTAGGCTGGAGCCTGTGCCTAAGCTCCCCCAGCAGCAGGAGAAACCCAGATACCAACTCTTCCGGCCCACCATCTTCCTAAGCAACCAGAATTCTGATGGGCATGACTTAAATGCCAGCATCCTGGGGCATGGCTCAGATGCCAGCATCACATACCCACGATCCTGCCCCCACAGCAGCTTTCACACTCCCCTTACCTGCTGGCCACCTCCAAGCTCAGCCTTCTTCTACTTATCCCTCACAAGAAGGGGTTGCATATTCTGTCTGTAAAGGCCGGAGAAAGCCAGATGCGTTCAGTCTCTACCACATAAGGTTTTCTTTTTTCCTCTTAATATTTCTAGATTACAGAAACCGTCCCTAGCTTGTGGACTGTACAGAACCACTGATAGGCTGAGGGGTGCCAACCCCTGCCTTACAGTTTAGCTGCCTGCTGTATTGCTGAGGGTCTTTCACCCTAATCCAGAGGCCCCAGAGTCCACATGTGAGGGCCATCCAGGTCCCGCAGGAACGCACTCCCGCCTTATAGGTACAACCCCATCCAACCAGACCAGTCTGTCTCCCCCAAGTCCAGCTCTGCTCCTCGTCCTTGCCCTCGTGGTCTGTGATGCTGCAGAGAATGACAATCTGGGTATTTATGCAGAGGAGCAGCTCGGTTTTAAAGAAGACCAAAAGCAGTATCTGAAAAATGCATTAACTGGAAAAAAAAAAAAAAAAAAAAAAAAAACACGTGTTTTCGTTGGGTTCGCCTTCCCCCAGCTCAACTAGCTCCTGAACAGCCAAATGGAATTTTACCAACTCAGACATTAGTGATAGTCAGGAACAAAAGAAGCCAGCATCCGGCCTGAGGGAAGGGGAGAGTGGAGCCCCAAAAGGTAGATGCCATCACAAGTGTCAGCTTGGTGTGCCCAAGACAAAGACTCAGAAGAAAAAGGGCACCTCCATGCTTAGCTTCATCCCCTCACTCAGACCCCGGTGGTGTCCCCCATTTTCCACAACTCTTATGCCCGCATGCCTCATCCCAGATGCTGTGTCTGGCTTGAGTTCCCATTTTGACAGTCTCCCTGGGGAGTAATCACAGAAGCACTTGCCTTCCATCAGTGCCTGAAGTGATAAATTCCTGACCTAAGGTCCACCCCCTTCTGGAACATTCTGTCGGTCCGTCTCCCTGTCTTTCCCTTGGCCCTTCTTGAGGCATGCTTTCATGCCTGTCCTGAGAATCCTTCTTCCACTCTTTGTTCTGATGGGCTCTACAGAGGTTCTCTCAAGCTCTACAAAGCCCCTGCAAACTCAGACTTTGATGGCTTTGAGGGAGAACAGCCACCAGAATGTGCATTTCCTCCCAGGAAGTGCCTGTGACACCAGGAAAGCTCCACACAGTGGTTCTCTGAGGAGGCCTCCACACTCAAGGTGTGTGGCCTCAGACCCCATGATGCTGCCCACACATCCTCTCCCAGTCACTCTCATCCTGTGGATGCCTGCCCACCATTCTGCTTTGCCCACCTTCCTCAGAGCAGTGTCTACTGCGGGCACAGACTCCCTGCAGCCCTGCCAAAGCATGCCCAGACCTTGCCAAGTTTCTGGACTTACTCTCCACCTTTGTTCCCTGGTGCCTTCTGAACTGCTTCTCCACAGAAAGGCCTCCACGGAGCAGGTCCTGGAGGCCTCTGGTCGTTCTCTGACTCTCTGGGGAAGTGGACAAGAGAGAGGTCCCACTATGCCTGGGACCCCAGAAGGAACAGAATGGAATTCTCCTACGATGGGCTGTATATCTGGAAGCTTGAAAGAAGCTACTTAGCTGGCTTCAAGGACATCTGGTTGACCATGACCCCGAGATCTAGGAAGGGCATCCCTGAGCACAGTGTACAGTGCCCGTTGGATGTCAGATGTTTCTGTAGTGCTCCCCCTGTGTCCCGAACCTCCCAGGTGTATGCCCTGTACAAGATATTGAGAGAGCCTCTCCCCCTTCTCCCAGGGAACAGACAACCAGAGTGACTTCAGCTGGGGATACCAGGGCCCAGGGCCTCTCTGCTCCACTCTCCAGCCTGTGTGTTCCCTGGGGACTATCCCAGATACCTAAGTCCTGTCCTCGGGCCTGTGCCTAGCCCCTTTCCCATGTTACCCCAGAGACTCCCACTCTTGGCCCAAGGCCAGCTGGACCCTCCCCTTTCCTCCTCCCCCCCCCCCCACCTCAGTTCTCCAACTATTTACAGTTCTGAAGATTGGTTTCTTTTCTCCAGGGCCAGTTTCTTACGCTTTTTCTCTTCTCTCTCTTTGTTTCTGTCTCTCTCCTCCCCTCACCCTTGCCCCTGTCCATGGGGCCGCCTCCTTTCACCCCGGCTGGTGGGCTGCCCATCCTGGGCAGGGAAGGCCGGATGGTGGTGCTATCCCTGGTATTAGGGCTTTCGGAACAGGATGACTTTGCCAATATCCCTGACCTGCAAAACCCAGGAACCCAGCAGAACCAGAACGCTCAGGGGGACAAGAGGTACGAGCACGAGCGAGGCCTGCGGCGGCGGCGGCAGCAGCAGCAGAGAAGGAGGCCCGGAGAGGCCACCTGCCTCACCCGGCCCCGACTGCTGGACGAGGTGGTGGTGTCTTCAGCAGATGCTGGAGTGGGGGGAGAAGTCCTCCAGCTGGTCTCCTGTCCCCTGACCACTTCAGTGGTGTCCCTTGGGTCGATGAAGGGACCATCCTGGGACCATTCTGGATCAAGCCTGCTTCCCAGCATGCTTGTCCTGGCCTGGAGCAAGCCCAGACTCCTGGGCCCATCTCCCTGCTTGCCTCCCTTTGCCGCCCCTCCATCTTTCATCTCTGCCCCCTTCCCCAACCCAGAAATCCCTGTTTCTCTGGTGGTTGGTGAGTGAGGGGCGATGTTGGGGAATGGCATAAGCCTGTTCTTCCTCATCCCCACCACCTCAACCTCCCTCTGGCCTGCAGGGCCTGTTGTGCTATTCAGCCATGGAAGAGGAGCCCCTGGTGGGGAGGGTCTGGGGTGAAGAGCAGTGGGAGAGGCCTGGTGACCAGAAGGAACCAGAAGGGGTGGTCCCTGAGCACAGCCTCCAGGAATGGAAAGTGGGGCCAACCATTGACAGCAAAGCCTGGTTCTGTCAGGCTTCCTGTTGCCTACCTCAGGGCCCTGTGAAGACTAGCAGTAGTTAGGTGGCTGCAGTACAGGCTGTAACTCCTAGCCTCTGCCACCTGGAGTTCAGGGGAGCACCTCCCGCTGTCCTCTGTGTCAAGGAGTGGGTGGACACTGCTCATAGGTGAAGGGAGGGTTGCAGGGTTTATTAGCACTCCCAAAGGTGGAGTCCTTACCTACTTGTTCCCTTGACCTGGCCTTAGGCTGGCTTCACGTCTGTTGGTGCTCAGTTCTGCTTCCCATGAGACCCGCAGCAGCCTATGGAAGGGCAAGTGGGCCAGCCCTGGTTTAGCCGGCGCCTCACGCTGTGACCTCAGACAAGTCAGAGACCCTGTCTAGGCTTCCGCCTCTGCCTCTGTCAAATGAAGGATTGAGTAGGGTGACCTCTGAGGAACACACAAAGCATCTAATGAGGAAATGGGCCCAAGGGCTGGGGCACTTGTCAGATCCTGTGAGCTGGGCAGAGATCAGGATTAGACTGGTAACCCTGATGCTCATTAGAGGCTGTTAGGGACAGGAAGGGACTGCCCCAGGCTGCTGCCAGGGACTTGTAGCGTAGGGAAGGGGAGGTAGGCTGTGTGTGACAGCTGACTGGCTATCTCACAGTGGCTTCTGGAGACCAGCCCTCTCTTTCCTTCCCACCCTGAATCCATGCTGCATGTTGAGTGGGTCAGACACCCCTAGAGAGTAGGAGGGGAGGATGAGACCTGTTCTTTCCCTTGGTGGCACGACTGGTGTCAGCCCCTGAGCCCGTGTATGTAAAGCGGGGTTTGGGGAAGTAGCAGAGCCTGCCACCCCCTACCCACCTGGGTCTGACAGAAGCCACAGGGTCTCAAAGATGGGCTCCAAGCAGGCCCGAGAGCCCCGAGGAGAGGAGAGGAGCGGGGCCAGGGACAAGAGGATGCAGGGGGGCTGGAGCCCTCTGAAGGCCGGCTAAGAACCCAAGCCCTTTGCCAGGGAGGGCTGGGGAGGAAGGTGTGAAGCGTGAGGGAGCAGATGCAGGCTGGAAACGAGATTTCACATCACCCATGTGTTAATTAACCGGCTCCATTTTCACCCAACGGCCTATTTATACCTCCTTGCCACTCACTCAGGTCTCCATATTTTAGTACACCCATCCCTTCTGATCATGACATCAGCTTGTCCTCTGCCTGCCTGGGAAAGGTGGGTATGGAGGTGGAGGCCTGCCCTGGGCTCTCCCCACCACCTGGTCCCACCTTCCTAGTGGACACATGCCATTCCCACCTGTTCATGCCCTCTCATATTTGAAACTCATGTCTCACAGCTCTCGGGGTGTCTCCAAGGAGTGGGCAGCTTCAAGGGGCTGCAGACTCAAGTGATTCTTCCCTAGCAGGTGCCCCTGTCCCATAGCTTGGCCTACATAGGTGCCTCCACCAGGCGGTAGCACCTTAGGGACCCACCCTTTGACCTTTGGGCCTTACAGCCACAGGCTGGCTCATCTGTCCCTTCCACTGAAGCATGCCCTCTCTACCCCAGCTGAGCCCTTGACCAGGCGTCTTGACTGCTGTTGGAGGAAATGCTCAGTCCCTTTGGCCTGTTAAGCAGCAGGGTCCTGTGACACAGAGCTCTGTGGGGAGGAGAAGCCACTCCAGGGCCCAGACAAAGAATACGAGCACCCAACCAGCTACAGGGAATGTGAGGGGCAGTCTGCCTCCAACCCACCCAGCATTTCTTGGTGCTCCTGAAGGGCGCCTTCCAGGATCTCCCAGGCGCTAGGCCTCAGCATGGACCTCAAGGTACTCTCGAGCATAGGCGTGGTGGGAGGTGGAGACCCTCGCTGCGTCTGCCCCACTCATCCTCCCACACCACCCACTGCGCGTTCATAGCCATCCTTCCAGCATTTCACCTTTGCTCCTTGGGATCCAAATGGTTTCCACCGTGGCCCCACCCCCACCCCGAGTGGGGGGCAGAGCGGACCAGGCCACCCCCATTGCTCGCCTCCTCCGAAGCCGCCATGTTTCTTCCGCCTCTGTGTGTCCCCCGCCTCCTCTCTGCCTCTCCTGTCGGCCGCCACGCTCCTCCTTGTCCCCTTGTCCACCCAGCAGCCTTCCCCACACGTCTGACTAACCTTTCTTAGCCTCTCCTCTCTCTGTCTCTCTGTCTCTCTATCTCCTTTCTCCATCTGCTCCTCACAGGGGTGTCCCTGGGCCAGTGACCAGCCCCTCTGCCTCTCCCTCTGCCTCTCTCTCTATCCTGTGACCTCCGACAGCTTCAGGGGTGCTGACCATCTTTTCCCAGGCTGCTTTGCAGCTATGCTGACGCTGTGGTGTGGCCAAAATAACTCCGACTTTCTCATACCTTCAGCAGTCAATCTCACGCTCTCTCCTCTCCTGCTCTATTTTTAACCTGACTTTACCTCTCCAGCTATTTCAGTCTCCTCTTCCTCCCCGTGCCTGTCTGTGCGAGCACATGTCCATGTGCGTGTGTGTGGTCGTGTGTGTTGGGGGGGGGGGTCTCGTGTGTGCCTGCCACTGTGCACTGGCGTGTCCGAACCTCTAGGGTGCCCAGGGAGAGGGCAGGCAGGTGGGCGGGTGTGTCGGGCTGTGTTACAGAGCAAGGCCAGGGTCTCACGGCAGGTGTACAGGGCACCTGATGACCTGCCTTTCCTGCTTCCGATTTGTTCCAATTCACACGCACACTTCCGCATGGCTGGATCTTCCCTTCTGGGGGATCTGAGTGTGCCTCCAGCTGTGTGTGTCACCACAGAGGCTCTGGCTGCCCTGCCCGTTGCCTGTGCCGTCTTCTCCCTGTTGCTCTAGGTATCTGTTGGGCTTGTGTGAATTTTTACGTGTATGTATGTGTGTCTGTGTGCACGCCCTGCTGTTGGATCCTGGTGTCTTCCCCCAGGGCCTGGCATATTCTGAGCATGTCTGTATCTGCCTGCTGTGGCCGCCCGTGTACTTTCAAGCTGGTCTGTGCCAGGGGATGTGGCTTGTATTCAGCCTGTGTGGCTCTGTGCTCTCAAAACTGTTTAATTTTAGCCTTCCCCAAGCCCTACGCCATCTCTTCCTCACTGCCTGTCCCCACCTCTTCCTCCTCATGAGACATTCCAGCCTGGTCCCTGGGCAGGGTCTTAGTTGTCCCTTCCTAAGTCCTGGCTGAATGGAGCCTGGGCTCATCATCTGGCTATTAAACCAGAGATCCCAGCCCCCTGGACCAGCATGGCAGTGGGTGTGGACATTGTTGCCTGCTAGGTGGTGGTGGCCTGTCTTTCTCTGACTCAGGGTAAGAGTCTCATCAAATGTGTTTGTGCGCGTGGGGAGCGCGGTGGGGACTGGGACACATGAGGTTATCATGTGCCTTACCCAAAGATGGCTATTCAAGCTGATGGGCGTGGCACATTTTTTTTGTCTGTGTGTGTGTTGTGTTAGAAACAGAACCTAGGGTCTTGATTAATGTTGGATTAGCAAGCACTTTACTACTGAGCTGCATCTTCAGCCTGTAAAGGAGCTTGTATTAAATCAGATTAAAACTTCCACGCTCAGGGTTGGAGTGATAGCTCAGTCAGTAAAACACTTGCCATACAAGCACAAGGACTTGAGCCCCTAGAACCTACGGAAAAAGAAAAGCAGGGCAGGGTGGGTCTGTAACCCCTGTGCTGGGGACGTGAAGTCGGGCAGCTTCCTGGGCCTCACTGGTTAGCCAGCCTTTGCAAGCCACAGACTAGTGAGAGACCCTGTTTCTAAAACAAGAGAGAGAGCACCTGAGGAATGACAGACGTCAAGGCCTCCACACACATGCACATACATATACGAACACACACACACACACACACACACACACACACACACACACACAGTTAGTACTCCTTCACATTAGCCACACGGCAAATGTACAGATTCCGAGCTCATGGCTAGTACTGCATGAGATAGCGAAAGAGCTGCCTGTCATGGCAGACACTGCCAGACAGAGCCATGTGGACAGTGGTCCCAGCCTCACCTTGGCTACAGGGTGAAGAACACCTTGGCTCTGCTGAGGCTGAGCAAACACAGGTGGGGCTCTGGGAGAGAGGCTGTGGAGTGTTTGCAGAGGGTAATGACGTGGAGAGACACCTGGACAGGCCACCTGGCGCCTGTTCCTTTCCAGGCTAGGTGGAGAAGGTCTCTGCAGCGCAGAGAAGCTCAGAGAATAGCCATGTAAGTCAGAGAGCTGAGGGGAGTTCGGGCCGGGAGAGGGGTAACGGGAGGGATGAAGGCTCCCCCTAAACAGCCCCCACAGGGCAGCTCAGCCAGTCACTTGAGGCAGAGGCTCAGGAAGGATGAGCCCTGAGTGGGGGTCTTCAGGGAAAACCAGGCTTTCTGTGAACCAGGGTTTCACTCCTGCTGGCCACAGGAGGTGGCAAGGGCTGAGTTCTCAGAGAAGATCCTGTGGCCACCCAGGCCCATGGAGTCCAGCCCAGTCCAACCTGCAGGCCATGCTCATTGGACCTATCCCTCCCGCCCCCAACCTCCAGGTTGCCTGCAGGAGGGAAGGCTGTAAATACAGCCCCAGTGCCTGGCCAGACGCCTCACGATGAGTCTGACCGCAGAACGGAGCCCCGGTCCTCTGTCTCGGATCTCGTCAACTCCCTCACCAGCGAGATGCTCATGGTGAGAAGATTGGGGGTGGGCTGTGGGGGGACCAGAAGTAGGCAACTCAGTCAGAGACTTATTCATTCCCAGCACGATCCATGGCTGCTCAGTGTTTGCTGACTGAGTGAGGCCTGGTTTCTTTTCCCGACTCTTGCATCAGAATGCCTTTCCATGCCTCAGTTTCCTCATTTGTCTTCCTTTGATCCTTTTCCGAACTGAGG
Organism: Peromyscus californicus insignis; assembly: GCF_007827085.1. Taxonomy (NCBI): domain Eukaryota; kingdom Metazoa; phylum Chordata; class Mammalia; order Rodentia; family Cricetidae; genus Peromyscus; species Peromyscus californicus. Next base: position 51,549,515 of record NW_026294562.1, on the reverse strand, counting down.
AAAAGCCTATACCCATACAAGACCTTCTTATGTCCTAGGAGGAGAGGCTGTCCGGTAGTGGCCTTGAGGCAGACGTCTCTTCCCTCCAATGGCAGTGCCTTGAGCAGAGGTGTAAGGTGGAGCTCCCGAGGGTGACTGTCTCGTAGCCCACCAGTGACCTCAGTTGCTCTTTGTTGCTGACAGGCCTGTGATCCCAGTCTTGGTGGTTCACCACGCGGGGGGGCTGCAGTTTGCATGACACCCCCTTGTGGTAACATTATGTCACAGCTACCTGAACTTTCCAGAGAGACGCTGGGTTAATCCCCTGAGGGTGGCCCGCTGACAGGCATAGAAAGTGAGCAGACAAGAACCAGTTAAGGATCTGGTGGGCCAGAAGTCCCTTGAAGGGAGGCTAGGAATGGTGGGAACCCAGGACTTCTCTTTCTACTGGACATAACAGAACTCCTTGGGTCCCCTCCTGTGGAGGCAGGGTTCTAGCCACCCCTAACCACCCAGACCCACAATTTCCTGCCAGTCTGACCTATCTCAAGTAGCGAGATGCACACAGAGTCACACAAGTCACCTGGATAAGGATTCAGTTTCCCAGGCACCAGGCCTGAGGTGGAGCCCCGAGTCTGTGTTACCCCTGGCCTGGCCCTTTGCAACGGGCCCTGTCTCCAACTTTGTATGTAGACTGGCTGTCTTCTGCTCTGGGCAGCCCATTACCACAGACCACCCTGCCTGCTCGCACAGCCCCTTAATTGGTGCTGTTTCCTGGTAGTCAGGTTCCCAGAAGGGACAGCCCTTTCCCAGCCAGCTGGCTGGCCCCTTGCTGCCCTCAGGGAGAGGCTGGCACACTCAACAGCGGAAGGAAGTACAAGCTGGTCTCCCTCTCATGTACTCCACAGATGCCTGGAGGTGGGAGGGTAAGTCTGATTGCCCAGCCCTCTGCCAGTGCAAGGTCATTGCTGTTAGCAGTGACCATAAAGATAAGCAGGACAGACTATGTCCTGTGACCTCACCCCATGGTGCTCTTCAGACACCAGGCTGCAGAGGCTGAGGGCCAGGAGTCAGAAACCTAGAGATGGACAGAGCCATCCCCACTGGGGAACATGGGGCCTGGCACAGGCTGGCTTGATGTCTTTTAAGGCTTACTTTTGGGACAGAGGTTTGGGGCTGGGGGCGCGGGGGGGGGGGGGGGGGATTGGGCAACTTGGTTGCCATGGAAATGGCCTGTTCACTAGGGCTTAGGGCTGGGCAATGAGAAAGCTAAGCAAGTGGGTCCAGAGGCTCTGCCCCTTTCAAAAGTGAGGCCACCTAGATGACCCAGGTTCCCCCCCCCCCCGCCACTCCAAGAGTGGAGGGGACGTAGGAGGGAACCTAGGCCACACTTATGGCGGCCTAAGACAACTCTAACATGAGAGGGAACTGGGGTGCAGGTAGTCTTGGCTGGCTCTGCCTACTTGTGCCATGCACCCATTCAGCCTCTTGGGAACCCTGCAGTCGAAGGTCCCCAGCCTGCAGGTTCAGAAAGCGAAGTTTGGGGGAAGAGGAGGGCTGCTATGAGCTGAGGAAGATGTGGGGGTGGAGGGCTCAACATGGAAAGCCGCATCCTGGGTGGGCGGAGCTGTTGGGGGATGGACAGGAGCTCCAGCAATGGGCTAGGGACGTAGCTCAGTTGGTAGAGTGCTTGCCTAACATGCGTGAAGCACTGTTGGATTGATTCCCTAGCACCCTAAAAACTAGATGTGGTGGCATATGTCCCAGAAGTCAGGTGACAGAGGCAAGTAGACCAGCTTCTGTTCAAGGCCAGCTTTTCAACACAGAGAATTAGAGGCCAGCCTGGGCTATATGAACCCCAGTCTCACACAGACACACACATACACACACACACTATTTCAGTGGTACAATTCCCCCTCAGCCGCTGGGTGGAGACAGGGGTCAGACTCAAACTATGGTCTAAGTTCAGGGCCCAGGCACCCACTGTTGCTGGCCACAAACCTGGTTTCAGGTTCTGACTGGCCAGTCAATCATGGGGCTTGAGGTGAGTGGCCTAATATCTCTGCTCTCCAAGGCAAACTTTGAACATACTACTGCCTGCCTTAGGATATAGGAAGGCACAAAGGATGCCAAGCATGGGACATAGGGAAGGGTTGGCATGCGGCAGGCCACTCGCCTGGGTGCAGTATTCACCGTCATCAATGTGACTTGGACACTTCTCCTTGGTGCAGGCAGGTCTTTGCTTACGGTGGCTATGGGGAGGGCCTTGCTATGACTTGGGGCCTGGGCATGCTTTGGTAGAAAGAGTGGAGCTTGAAGTCAGAGGGTCCTTACTGCTGTGCAAGCTTGGACACGTGACTTAACCTCTTTGAGTCAGTCTCCTCAGTGAGAGGCGGGTGACAGCCGCCTGGTCCGGCAGTAAGAAGGTGATGTGTCTTCGCCATGGTAGGTGCCTGTCTGCCTTATGTCACCTGGGATAGTCTGTGTTAAGAAGCTGGGGTTGCCACTCCAGGAAGCAGGGGGGAGCCAAGGAGTGGGTGTGCAGAGAGAGCAAATGCCTACCATTCTGTCCCATCTACAGTTCCCCGGGGGCTGCTCTTGACTCCCACCTATTACCAACGGAAATGTGGACTCAAGACACCCAGGCCAGCAAGGCCCCTGACTGGGCAGGGTAGAACCTGAAGGCCTTCCCTTATTCCTAGTGAGCAGTAATCCAACTGAGAGAGCCCAATTGCTCCTCCCCTTTCTATGTTGGCATGAAAATGTGGCACCCAGTCCCTCCTTGTGACCATCCACCGCTGTCCATGCCTATCCAAGCCTCTGTCCTGAGGGGTGGAGATGGGGAACAGGCAGAGCCTGGAGGTCCAACCTCAGTGCCCAGGGACCCCAGCCTGGTTCAATCAGACTCCCTGGGGACAGCCTGGCAAGCCTCTCAGCTTCTCATCATCTCCTGAACATATCTTGTAAACTGCATCATCCACCACCCCCAGAGAGCCTCCTTTGTAAGAGCTGCTGTGCCTCCCATGGGTCCACAGGGCTGGAAAAGGAGGGAGGGAAGCCAGAACTGCTCAGGGTGGCTCTTAGAGCTGAGCAGACTTATGGCTTCAAGAGGAGGCGGGGATGTGGGTTTCCTGCTCTGGGGTCTAGGAGACAGAATCATCCTGGCCCAGTTCCCCTCCCTTTCTGGTTAAGTCAGGACTCTCAGAGCCTGGACATCCTCCACTGGCCACAGATGTGACGGGTCACTACCCCAGCCAGCCACGTTGTGACCAGGAGAAGTTGGCTTGACCTGCTGTCATGGACCCTGTCATGCTGCCCAGGAGCCTGGTGGAAGCAGAATCCCCACCAACTTTCCGTCTTCTCCCATTGCAGCTGTCTCCGGGTTCCGAGGAGGATGAGGCCCATGAGGGCTGCAGCCGAGAAAACCTGGGCCGCATCCAGTTCAGCGTTGGCTACAACTTCCAGGAGTCCACACTCACCGTGAAAGTCATGAAGGCCCAGGAGCTGCCAGCCAAGGATTTCAGCGGCACCAGTGACCCCTTCGTCAAGATCTACCTGCTGCCTGACAAGAAGCACAAACTGGAGACCAAGGTGAAGCGGAAGAACCTGAACCCACACTGGAATGAGACCTTCCTCTTCGAAGGTGAGACTGGTGCCATTCCCAGTGTGCCTCTTGCCCCCCCACTGATCCCATCCCGCCCATGTGGCTGCAGGCAAGCAATGTGAACAAACCCATGCCTGCAGGTGCCTGTGTGAACAAGCACACACAGGCAGGGGCACACACATGCATGTAAGATACTTGCACACACTAATTCCATGCAAACACATGCCTGGTTAACCCAATGCACTTTACCTCCAGCTGAGATTGGCCCTAAGAGGTGAGGGAAGTCAACATGCCAGTCATAGGCTGAGGAGGGAGACTGACTGGTGCAGGCTAGGGTCCCAGCTCATGGCACTCAGAGGTGTATTGCTCTGGAGCAACCATGTGAAGGGCCCGTTTGCATCTGGTGGAAGTGCCAGAACCTTCTGGGACTGTTCCCTTTGTCCTCATCTTCATCTCCATCAGCCCCTTGCTCTAGACTGTCTGAGCTGGAATCTCGGCTTTTTCTTTTACTAGCTGTGTGGCATTAAGCAAGATCCTAACCTCTCTGGTCCTTGGTGTCTTCAGTTATAAAATAAGGGTAATAATGATAATTAAACAAATTAGCAACTTTTCAAAGCACCTAGAGCAGGCCCTGACATCCAGAAGATGTCAAAGATATGGTCTGTTGCTGGCCTTTGACCCCTTCCCACCATGGGAGGCACGCAAGATCTCGGAGCCATTCCTTCTGGCTCCGAGAGGCATTGAGCTGGATGTGCCCCTGGCTTCCAAAGTCACTCTTTATCTCTCATGTCTGAGGACACAGGGTGTGCAGGGAGGGGACTGTTCTTATCCCAGGTCCTACCATGGGAGGCCTTAATTCTTTCCCCATATTCCCTGATTCAGCCAGGGAAAATCATTCCCTGCGGAATTACAATGCTTTGAAGTGCCCTCGCCTTCTAGTCCCAGGGACTCTTCCCCAGCTGCATCCAAGCCTGTCAGCACCTGTGCATTCCATGACTCGACAGTGTGCTAGGTGCCTCTGTGTTCCTGGGATCCTCCTCCCCAGGTCAGAATGGGCACCAGGTCAGAGATGGCACGGCCAACCAGCCAGAGACTTGGCATCTGGAGGCATATATAGCTAACACAGGAGTGATCACGACTTAGGGGCGGAGCCCCAGACCTCGTCTCTCACACAAGCATTTGCTCACCACCAACTTTTAGCTGGATCCTGGGAGTTCAGAAAAGAATGAGGAATTGATACAGCTCTCCAATCACTCTAGTCTCATGAAGGACAAAGCTGTGACAATAATTAAGTCATGTTCTGGGGGAGCCCTGCATGGTCTCCCCTTGGTGTGCAGAGAAAAAAAAAATCCCTCAAAACCAGCCATTCAAGACAGGTTCTGATGGGTGAGGTTTTTGCCATATAGGAGAGACTGTTTCATGTGGTGTTAGAGAAACTGATTTAGGCACAGGGACCTTGCGGAGCCACTGATATTCCCAGGACACTTGTCTTCATGTATTTTACCTAAACAGATGCCAAGAATCCCCTGGGCAAAGTCCTTCAGGGCCTTCAAAATGGGCAAGATACTCTCCTTTAGTAAGTAGAAAGGGAGAGCCTGAATGAATCAGAGGTATTCTCTTCCGGATTTTGCTTCCATCACAGGCTTCTCTGTGGTTTTTGTGTCTTCAGTAAAGGTGAAGAACCTTCTAGTGTTCTTCCCTCTGCTCATCTCCACCAGTCCAACTGATGGGGCTCATGTCCCCTTCTTCATGCTCACACTCCAGTATCTCACATCACCTCTAGGCTGTCCTGTGCTGTCCCAGGTCCCCTGCACTTCCCAGAGGTCAGACCTGCTCCTCTCCCTTTCTCCTTTCATTCTGGCCTCTCCAGCACTCCATGACTCCATCGGGCCAACTCACTCACATTTATTCATCCATTCAATTATTTATTCTGTGTGTGTGTGTGTGTGTGTGTGTGTGTGTGTGTGTGTGTGTGTGTGCATGAATGCATGTGGAAGGCAGATGTCAACCTTCAGTGTCTTCTTCAATTGCTCTTGACCATTTTTTTAAAGAAAATATTTTATGTGCATTTGTGTGTATTGACATGAGCAAAAACCCTCGTGTGTGAGGGGCCTGTGGAGGCCAGAAGAGGTTATGAGCAACCTGACATGGGTACTAGGAACTGAACTTTGGTCCTCTGCAAAAACAGAACTAACTCTCAACTGCTGAACCATCTCTCCAGACACATCCACCTTATTTTTTTGAGACAGTCTCTTGTTGAACCTGGAGCTCACCAGTTGGCTGGAGGAGCTGGACAGCAAGCTTCAGGAATCCACCTGTCTCTGCCCAAGCCCCAGTTCCCCCAGTGCTGGGGTTACAGTACCCCCCACCACACCCAGACTTTACATGGGTGCTGGGGATTCAAACTCAGGTCCTCATGCTTGTGTGGCAAGTGCTGTTACCCACTGAGCCACCTCCCCAGCCCCCAATTCTTTATTCTCTCTCTCCTCTCTTTTTGGTTTTTCGAGACAGGGTTTCTCTGTATAGTTTTGGTGCCTGTCCTGGATCTCGCTCTGCAGACCAGGCTGGCCTCGAACTCGCAGAGATCCGCTTGGCTCTGCCTCCTGAGTGCTGGGATGAAAGGCTTTATTCTCTTAATGAATATTTATCTGGGTCAGTGGTGGCTCAGCAGGTAAGGTGCTTGATGCCAAGTCTAACAACCTTTGTTGATCCTCAGGATCCCCACGGTGGGAAGAGGGAACCGATCCCCGCCAACTTGTCTTCTGACTTCCACACTCGCACTGTGGTACATGCACACCCATGTGTCGTCACATGAGTGCATGCACACACACATAAACACATTCACACATGCACAGACATAAATGTAATTTTAAAATATCAAATGCCTACCCTGGCCTGACAGGCAAACCATGAGATAATGGAGGAGACAGGTGGATAAGTCTGTTTGGGCTTGCCCCAGAGCCAAGGAAGGAAAGTGATGGAGTGTGTTACAGGGCAGCCCACCCATCTGGGATGCCAGGAAAGAGAACCTAGATGTGAAAGTTGAGAATTGGCTGGAGCAGGCATGATGGGGGCTCACAGGTTAGAATTGGCTGGAGCAGGCATGATGGGGGCTCACAGGTTAGAATTGGCTGGAGCAGGCATGATGGGGGCTCACAGGTTAGAATTGGCTGGAGCAGGCATGATGGGGGCTCACAGGTTAGGTCCTGATGCCGGCAGAGCCAGGATCAGGGGGAAAGTCTAGGAATGGAGCCTGGGCGCAGAGGGAAGGGTGGGTACCAGCCCACAGTGGAAAGACACTGGGGCCACACTTCGGAAGGACTAGACACCGAGGTGGACTGGCTTTCCTTCTGAGTGCACTGAGATGTTAAAAGGAGCGGGCTGTGGCATGCTGGCTATTTTTAAAAAAAATCAATCCAGCCACAGTGTTGAGAATGGACCATGGGAAGAAACTTGGGAGCAGGAAGGGCGGTTTGGACACTCTCGTGGCTGTTGGGCAAGAGTTGCTGCTGGCTTGGATACCCATCATGGGGTCTGTTCAGGAAGAGCAGATAGACAGGCTAATGCCCGGGGAGGAAGTGAAGAGAAAGCAGAGTCCCCGAAGCTGGGCTGTTCTCACAGGCACCTTTCTAGTCTCCCTCTCCTGTCTTTCTAGATCAGGCAGAGCCAACTTGCCCAGACTTGCTCCAGAGTGCAAGGGGGGGCACTGACGAGACCGGAAATGGACACACAAGCAATGAGCACATTAATAGCCTTGGTCTTCCTGTTGGCCCTGGGATTGTCATGTAAACCATCTGAGCCTGTTTCCCGGTCTGTCGGGACACATGGGACAGAGTTCTTGCTGGCACTTCAGAAAGTGCTACTGCAGTCAGCTGTGACCCCCCTGGCCTAGGCTGCTGACAGAGGACATAGGGCTAGCCCCGCTCACAGGGCCTCCTTTCTGCCTCCCCTTCCTCTCTTCCCTCCTTTCTTCCCTCTTCATCCTCCCTTCCCTCCATCCCAGTGTCTGTTCTTGTTGCTGTGACAACCCTCCTCACCTTGTTTATCTGCCCCCACGGCAGGTTTTCCCTATGAGAAAGTGGTGCAGAGGGTCCTCTACCTCCAGGTCCTGGACTACGACCGTTTCAGCCGCAATGACCCCATTGGGGAGGTGTCCATCCCTCTCAACAAGGTGGACCTGACCCAGATGCAGACCTTCTGGAAGGATCTGAAGCCATGCAGCGATGGGAGTGTAAGGTCCCCTGCAGTCCTCTAACCGGAGCAATGGGGTCAGGGTTGGCAGAGGGTCCCTGACCATTCTCAGCCTTGGGATGGCAGCAGGACTCAGAGTGGAGTGATGGGCAGCCCCCAGAGAGCTCACTCCTACCCGTGGCTGGAGTGCTGGGCTTTAGAAGTTGGGGGTGAATCACCTGAGCTGTGCAATGAGCCCAGGGCTCTGTTTAGGGAATTGGGAGGCCTGGGTCAGCACAGACCTGCCAGAGGAGAGGAGATGGCATGGCAGTGACAGAGGGGCTGGCATCACCCAGGTCGGAGCAGAAGGGACCTGTGGAAGCTCTCTGGCCACACCCTCCCTTCTAGTTCCCACACCTGCCATCCCTGCAGGGAGATCACGGGGAGCGTCCCCTTCCCTGTGACCCAGCCTCACCTCTGCTGTTGCCCTGCAGGGGAGCCGAGGGGAGCTGCTCTTGTCTCTCTGCTACAACCCCTCCGCCAACTCCATCATCGTGAATATCATCAAAGCTCGCAACCTCAAAGCCATGGACATCGGGGGCACGTCAGGTGCTGCGGCTCATCGTGACGGGGTGGGCAGTGGGTGCAGGGAGCTTCCTGTGAGAGGACCGTCACTTTGGATAGGGAAGATAGAAGTGGGCTGGGGCCCCAACGCCGGCCCCTACCCATCCTAGCTCCTCTGACTAGAGATACCAGAACTCTTTGGACACGCTCTGGGTCAGCGTCATCTTGGCAACCAGGCCTCCCTGAGTCAGGAAGAAAGGCAACGTTGTGGTGGGGAGCCCCAGGTCTAGCTCCAGTGCCACTTTTGTGTGGCCTTGGGGAGACCTGTCTGGAGCGCTAGTATAAGAATGTTGGGGTAGTGTCCAGGGTGGTTTTCGGTTCCGCCACCTGCTGATTTTCCCTAATCTCTCTTGTTCTTGCACTGGCCTCATGGCCCTCTTAGAAAGCACGTAGCCAGCTCCCGCTTAAGTTTCTGCACCTAGAAGGGCATGAGGATCCTCGAGTCTCCCCAACACACACATTCTGTCCCTCTGACCCTTCCTCTACCGCCCCACCCCCAGACCCCTACGTGAAGGTGTGGCTGATGTATAAAGACAAGCGGGTAGAGAAGAAGAAGACAGTAACAAAGAAGAGGAATCTGAACCCCATCTTCAACGAGTCTTTCGCCTTCGACATCCCCACAGAGAAGCTGAGGGAGACCACCATCATCATCACTGTCATGGATAAAGACAAGCTCAGCCGCAATGACGTCATTGGCAAGGTACGGCTGGGTGGGGTGCACAGCCAGGGGCACAAGGGTTTGTCCTTAAGGGGCAGCAGGGGCCAAGGACGAGCACAGGCCTGGACACCAGGGAAGACCCAGTCAGCAGGGAAAGAAGGAACGGGGGAGTGCCTTGAGTTCCCCGAAGGTCTTCTGAATGGGCTCTCAGACTGGTTCAGCCCTGTTCATGGGGCAAGCTGAGTGGGTGGAGCCCTTGCCAGAAACCAAGGACCTGACTTCAGCTCCTAGGTGATTTGGACTCCAGGGTGGCTTGGAGTAAGTCACGTGGCCTCTCTGAGCTTCTGTGTTCTTATCTGTAAAATGAAGCTAATGCCAGAGTCACCCGAGATGTCACAGGTGGAGATTCTGGATGAAGGTGACCTCTTTTGTTTGTTTGCTTTTTGTTTTTGTTTTTCCGAGACAGGGTTTCTCTGTGTAGCTCTGGCTGTCCTGGAACTCACTCTGTAGACCAGACTGGCCTCGAGCTCACAGAGATCTGCCTGCCTCTGCCTCCTGAGTGCTGGGATCAAAGGCGTGTGCCACCACTGCCTGGCAAAGGTGACCTCTTCTTGCATGTTAAGCAAGAAGCCAGACCTGATGTGAATTTTTCTACAACATAGTTCTGTGACATAAACCCTCCACTTTTCTACTTTGAAAAGCATGTCCCTGTGTTTCTGATTCAATGTTGGGAGTATGGGCGCAAAAGTCTGTGGGGTTCTGGTTTTGTTGTTGTTCGTTTGTTTTGTGGCATTTGGACTGGAACCCAGGCATTCACTGCCACCGACCTATACATGTCTCTGGCCCTGGAACCCTACCCTTAACAGCTGTCACTCTCTGAGCCTCGTTTTCTCTGCTCAAAATTAAAGTAGGGAAGTCCTAGCTACACAGTATAGTGGGAGCATTTGATAAGGGCATAGTGAGCAGCCTAGCCTGGCACTTGGAGCATACATAGAGCTTCTACTGTAATAGAAGCTAGTTTTGAGGTGTTCCTACCCATGGCACATGTGATCATCTATTCGGTAACAGAAGTTTGCTTTCTACTGTTTTATTTTGGTTATTTGTTTTGAGATAGTCTTTCTACATATCCCTGGCAGATACGGAACTCACAGTGTGGACCAAGCTGGTCTTGAACACAAGAGTTCCACCTGCCTCTGCCTCCCTAGTGCTGGGATTAAAGGCTTGTGCCACCATGCTCAGGATGGCCTCAAACTCATAATATAGCTGAGCATGACCTTGAATTTCTGATCCCACTGCTTCTACCTCCCAGACACTGGGATTATAGGCAAGTGCCACAGTGTCTGCTTTATGTAGTGCAGGGGCTTGAATCCCGGGCTTCATGTGTCCTGGACAAGCACTCTACTGAATGAGCCCTGGCCAGGTCACAGAAGTTTGACCAGAAATAGTTCAGGTTCCTGTGATCAGAGCAGAGGGAATGCGGGAATGGAAAACACAGGTCCCTGGGTATATGACTGTTTTGGTTATCTTTCCACTGCTGTGAAAAAGCACCATGACCAAGGCAACTTATAATAAAATACAAAATAATAACTCAGGCATTTAATTGAGGGCTTGCTTACAGTGTCAGAGGCTGAGACTATGACCATCATGGTGGGGAGCATGGCGGCAGCAGGCAGGCAGGCACTGGTGCAGTAGCCGAGAACTCACATCTGACCAACAAGCACAAGGCAGAGAAAGCTAACTGGGAATGGTATGGGCTTCTAAAACCTCAAAGCTCATCCCCAGTGACGTACCTCCTCCATCAAGGCCGCGCCTCCTAATCCTCCCCAAAAAGTTCCACCAGCTGAGGACCAAACATTCAAATATAATGAGCCTATGGGGGCCATTATCATTCCAACCCCCACAGTGGCCGAGTTTGGAGAAGGATGGCCTGGCTTCTGCAGGGAGGGGTCCAATCTGCAGGCATTCCACTAACAGATGGAAGGGAAGACCTAGCTGTTGGGCAGAGGAAAGCAGCTAAGCTTGTGGGAAGAAAGCTGGGGTTATCACTCAGCCAACCTGTGGGCACAGGAACCACAGCTAGAGTGTATGCTCAGGGCAGGGCCTGCTGAGCCCTCAGAGGCCTATCTGGCCCCTAATACAGCCCGGTCATGTAAAATTAGCTATTCCTTGGTGATTACCTTCACCTACCTTCTGTGGACCAAACCAAGTCAAAAGTGGTTTTGTTTTTGCTTTGGCCTGGGTAGTGTAGAAAACCGGAGGACCTCGCTCAGAACCTTTCTGAGTCACAGTTCCAAGCTCAGCTCCTGGAGGCCGGGAATCTGGCCTTGCTTCAGGCTACGGTGTCATGGTAGGCTGAAGTTGCTAATGCAAAGCAGAGGCACAGGAGCACTTTTCTGTGGCCTGGTGGGGGTAGTGGAGAGGAGTAGTCTCTTTGAAGAGTGAGCCTCAGAGACAGGGAACTGACTGAGACCTCAGTCACATGAGGACTGCAGACTGTGCCCTCTCCAGCTGTCTACAAGGCAGGCACTACTCTCAGTCCAGCGTAGAGGGGCCTGAGGCTGACGGGATATTCTACCCCATGCATAGTATTTGTTCATTCTGTCTTGGTGGTTTTACTGTTTGTTTGTTTGTTTTGACAGGGTCTTACTTTGTAGCCCAGACTGGCCTCAAACTCACTATGTACCTCCAGGCTGACCTCATGCTCGTAGCAATCCTCCTGCCTCAGTGTGAGGGTTTTAGGGATGAGACACTAAACCTGGTGAATAGTTTTAAATTTACAGAAAAGTAGCAAAGATAACATAGAGTGCCCATATCCCTCAACTGCTAGCCCCTCACATTGCGTCTGTCACAGTTTAAGGAACAGACTGACACGAGACCTTCTTGCGAACCCACCAGACTTCATTTGCGTTTGGCCAGTTCTTCCACTAACGCCCCATCTCTGGTCCAGGATCCAGCACTAGCGAGCACATTGTACTCAGTGGTCAAGGCCCCCCAGGCTCTTTGGCCTGGGAGTGTTTCTCACCCTCTAAGTGGTCATCTTGATGGCCTTACGGTGCCCTGGCCAGGATCCTGCAGCACTATCGATTTTTCTTCCCATGTCCTTGCTCTTAAGCACCCATCAGTGTCCAAGCCAGGCTCAGCTGAGCATACTTTGGGGGGTCTCTGGGGCATCCCTGCAATGTTATGGAGCCCTTACATGAGCCTGGGCAGGATCAGAAGTCTAGAACCCTCCCAAGACCTGCCTTACATCATTTTGAACATTAAAACTCTAAAAGTCTAGGTAAGACTCCTAACTCTGTACCTTAGTTTCCCCTTCTGAAAATGGGGGCTAATCATATCTTCTGCTCACCTGTCAGGTTTGTAAGGATACATCGACCTCTGGCTGTAAAGTTCCTAGTGCAGAGCCTTGGGGTGGGTGGCCACAGGAAATGCCAGGAGATGGAAGGGAGAGTAACAAAGGTGCCCCCTCATAGGGCAGAGAAGGTCACCCAAGCCGACTGCCTGTGTCCTGACCTCCACTGCAAAATAGGTTGTAGTTGATGTCAAAGGGCCAGGCCTGCCCAGACCCCGGAGGGGATAGCACGGGCAGAAAACTAGGTCAGGCTGGCAAGGAGGGAAAGGGACAGCCTCTGTGGGACAGGCTGTCACTGTGGGACAGGACCCAAGTCTCAGAGCCTGCCATAATGCATCTTCTCTTCCTCCCCAGATCTACCTGTCCTGGAAGAGCGGACCAGGTGAAGTTAAACACTGGAAGGACATGATCGCTCGCCCTCGGCAGCCTGTGGCCCAGTGGCACCAGCTGAAAGCCTGAGTGGGGGCCAGAGGAGGCCCCAAGGGCCAAGGCCTGGGTCCCCATCATGCCCCCACCACTTTATGCACAATGCCCAGCCTGGCCCCCCTGCCTTGGGTGAGGGGAGAACCCTGAGAGCTCAGCCAGGGAGGGGCACCGGAACTCTACTGGGCCCCATTTCTAGGAAGTTCCAGCCCCACCCCCATGAGTCCAGCTTGGGTGTGGGGGCTCTGGGAGCCATTTCCCTGCTTTGCCTCTTTCTTTCCTGATTTGCTGATACTAAAGAAGTGGGGGGAAGCTCAAGAGCCAGATGGGCAGCTCCCTCCAGAGGCCCGCCAGGTGGGCATAGCCCCCCGTTTTCTTTAAGGCAGTGCCTGGAGTGGAGAGAAGCCACCCCTTCCCTAGCCCCCCTTTTTGGGGCCCAGGAGAGGAAGGCCGAGGCGTTTGGCCACGGCCTGGTCATCCAGCCCATCCCAGCTTCAGGTGCCGGCTGGGCCCTGGATGCTGAGGATAGTATATAGCCTGTGCTCTGGGGTCCTGGAGACATGGCCCTGTGTATTTGTGTTGTGTCTACCGTACGTGTGTGTATGTGTGTGTGTGTGTGTATGTGTGTGTGTGTGTGTCCACGCACGTGCACACACGTGCACGTGTAAGCTCATGCGCACATGTGTGAAAGGGGGTGCTCACTCCCTGTCCCCCTGGGGCCAGCAGTGCTAACTGGCTATGGAGAGTAGCAGAGTTTCATGTGGATGAGGTGGGGCTGAGTCAGGTTAAGGTTAAGGCCACAAGGATGGTAGGAGAGGAAGGGTATGGACAGCTGAGTAGAAGGAGTCGTCTGGACCAAGGCAGATGTTTCAGCTGCCTCCTGGCACCCATTTTGCCTGTCTCTGTAGCCCCTACACCCAGAATTCCCCAGTAGTGACTCCCTTACAATGTCATTCCTTGGGCCTGGGCTCACATTTTGTAGGCACCGACTCGACTCACCATGTGCATGGCGTTCCACCAGGGCACCACTCCCATCCTTCTCAGGCATCCCTAACCCTCACCCAGGAACCCCCCCCCCCACCTTCCCAGATGCCAAGTTGGCATCTGCTCCACACTCTCTGGCTTGGATACAGTCCCTCAGCCCCACCTCTTACCCCACCATATCCATTCCTTTCTTTGCATTATCTGGTCTGCCCCGGACCTTCTCCAGGCTGTCTTGACACATTCTCCCACCCTCCCTCGTCCCCCCAGAGCAGTAACTCTCCCTGCACCACCCCCTACCGTGTGAACAGAGGAAGCAGGGAACATTCCAGGAGTCTGAGGTTGCCATATCCAAAGAAGCTGCCGTTTTTCTTCCCAGCCTCTGCTGAGACTAGAACTGGCTTCCCCTTGGAAACAGCAGACTCCAGGATGATCCCTCTTAAGTCCCGTCATCCCTTTATGCTCTTTTGAGAAAAGCCCCACTGGTGACAGAGCCTCAAAACCAGTCCAGAGACTTGAGCCCGACATTCCCAGAACCTACCACCAGGTGGCACCAGACCACCACATCTGTGGTAACAGTTGGGGACCACAGTTCTACCCTGGCTGGCAACCTTGGCACCCCAGGGACAGAAGGGGCTCTGTACTAGATCTCCACATCTAGAGCACAATGGAAACATAGGTATTTGGGCACATTTTCCTTTAGTGAGATTCTCCTTAAGCTCAACTTTCTGCTCTAGGCAGTGAGGTCCTTTTGCCCATAATCAAAATGTTCTTAAATTGCATTTCACACCCTGTCCCCTGGTACCTGGAGGAATCTCTTATGTTGTAGGTGAATCATTTGTAGGGTGAAGAATTCTATTGTGAAACAAATAGTTACCCATATTACTTGTAGATCCAAGTGTTTCTATACCGCAGCTTTTGCTTCAAGTGGGACCCTCCCCGACTGCCTTGCCCAGCTGGGTGTAGCCCCCAGGAAGGGACCCCAGAGGCTGTGTGGAAATAGGAAAGGGTACTGTCAAGAGTCTGAAAATGAGAGAAATAGCGACTATCCTTTACTCTGTCTGCCTCAGTTCCCTGAGCATTCCCACAGGGCCGTCTGAGGGACCCAACCAACTTCCACCAATGAGTCTAAGCATGGCAGAGGATTTATGGGAGTCTTGCTCATGCATTTCTTAGCCAATCAGCTCAGAGAGCATCTCCTACAGAGCTGGTTCCCCTCAGACCCTACCTAGGAACTCTGGTGACCCGACCTGGAATTCCTCAGCCCCCACACGTAGCTGGAGTGGGGCTACCGGCAAGAGGTTCCAAACGGTGGGCTAAGAGCAGAGCGGGTTTGCACAAGAGGCATTTGGGTGATAAGGAGTCTGGGTATGGGACAGTTAGGGTAATCGGGAAGCAGGGAAAGGGGGGAACTTGAGGGTGGGGAGGGCACCAGAGCTCTGCTACCACCATCCTAGGATCTTGGGCAAGTCACCCACACTCCCTGGGCCTCAGTTTCCCCATCTGTAAAATGATGGTAATAATACTTCACCTACCTCATGGGGGAGGTTGTGAGGCCACCATCACCTGACCTAGAGGATCAAGGCAGGAGGGCTCTGAAGGTGCTACCCAGAGCAAAGTCGTCACTGATACCTGAAAGCAAGGCCCACCTGCCCATCCACCCTGCCCCACAGAGCCTCTAGGGACCACCAGAGCCGATCTGTCTCTTCACTGTGTCCCAAGCCCCTTTCTGAGTGTCATCTGACATCTTGTGGGCACCCTAGACTTAGCTGTCATGTTGTTTAGGTATCCTTTCTTGTGACCATCTTCTCCATGTAACTGCTATACAAATTCCACCTGCCCCAGCACACCCCTCCACCTGGCCTCTGGCACCAGAGGCCAGGGAAGGGACAAAGGAAAACAGCCACAAAAGAGAAAAAAAAAAAAAGCCAAGGGGATCCCCAGCTCAGCTGGGGCCCTCAGGGGTGGGAATTGGTGGCGCTGTTTGTATTGTGTTTGAGTCCTTGAGCGCAAGTGTTTTATAAAAAATAAAACAAAAATCCACTATCATAAAAAAAGAGAAAAATTACAGCAAAGAGAAATGAAGAAAAAAGGGAAAAAGAACCATACAAAATTTTCCACCATATGCACCCTCTAAGCCAGCAAAATCTTCCTCTTTGCAAAATCATATTTTTGTGGGAATGGGCCCTGCTTTTTGTGGCAAGGCCTGTTCTGATAAATAAAGGATCGTGAAAAAGTAGGGCCTTGGCTGTTTCCTCTGTGGGTCCCAGCCCTCTCTCTTCCTCCAAGGGAAGCAGCAGCGGGGAGTGGGGAAAATGGGAAGTCTGGGGGTCTCTCCACTCACTTTGTCACCTCTGGGACTTGATTTTTCACCAGTGGCTCGGGCCTGCCTGAGCTTCCTTTCAGATCTAGACTGTCATCTCCACACCCACCAGAGAGCATTGCATGTCCTGGGTCAGGCCTACAGTCGTGCTTAGAAGTAGTCGGCTCTCCTACAGCTCTCCAGTGCACTCCCTCTCTTCCCAGAGGACCCTTAACACCATCCCTGGTAGGCAGGAAAGGCAAAGTGGGGCCCCCAACCACCACCTCACCATCACTTGCTCAGCTGCTGTGACTTGGGGACAATGTCTCCTTCCGGGTCCTGATGAGGAAAGAAAAGATTAGACTGAGCTCTAGGTCAGCCTACTGGACCTGTGGCCTTTCTCCAACCTGTTGTCTATGCTGACGCTCTGTGGTTGGAAAAAAAAAAATCTCTCCAATCTAAAGAGCCCCATTGGCAAGTTCCAACCTGAGAGTCTGAGAGACTGGACTCCAGTGCCCTCCTGTCTGTGGCTCTGGCAAGCCATGTCCTTTGCTGGGCCCTCGGTGTCCTCTCTTCACAAAGAAGCAATAATTTCCTAGCCACTCCCTGCTCGGTCCAGGGCAGCTGGCCTGCCAGTTCTCAGGGTACTGCAGAAGGAAAACGATATCTGCTTCAGATAGACACTAAGGGAACCCCATATCATGGGCCCTGTCCCACTCTGGAGTGAAGAGGGTCACATAACCTCTGCCCCCCCCCCCATATCTGGGGCCAGCAGCCTCCTGAGTCTGTACTAAGTCCCCCTATTCTGAAGCTTCCCACCCGTCCTGCTTCTGCCCCTCCAACTTCCTACAATATGGTCTGAACTTCCCTTTGAAAAGGTGTCTGCAGGCTGCGGTGCAGCTCAGAGGCAGAGCGCTTGCCTAGTGTGCACATGCGTATGGGAGGGGGTAAAACGCAGCTTCGTTTGGCTTCCATTCCAGGGGTTGGAGGGAGTCCTGGGGTCAGGTAAGTAGCTTCAGGGGAACCCTAAACCAGCCTGGGTTTGGTTTAGCTTCTCTTTGGGAAAGTGAACCCAGGAAACAGCTTTAGCATAAGTGTTTGCACAGCAGAGGTGCCAGACCCTGGCCACTGGCACAGGGCCTCTGAACTTCTGGCTTACTCTCTCTGCCTGCTCTGAGCTACCCATCCATCCCTTCATGTGCCTGAGACCACGTTCTCCTGCAAGTCCCTCCCAGATACACTGCTTCCAAAGGTCTCACCGGCCTTCCTGAATTCTGGGCTCTCCTCTCCCTGAGAACGACAGCCCAAAGAACAATCTGAACATGCTTGATGCTCCATCCTGAGCCGCCTCCCCCCACCCCCATCTGTTTCTTGTGAAGTCATCCCCTCCCCGTGTCTGGGTCCTGTGTGTGTCTGTGTATGTGTCTGTATGTGCACACATGTGTGAGTGTGGCGTCTCTTAGATTGTGAGCCCTTGGGCAGGGTTCCCTGTCTGAATACACGTCCTGTGTGGCATGCCTGGCCGTGGTAATAAATGTCCATCTTCAGAGTCACAGTGCCCCGATGTCTTGGGGAAGCTTTGGGAGAGCGTCAAAGCCAGTGTGGCTGCATGGAGGGAGGGGAGGGGTTTCTGGGGGAGAGTCTCCAGTTCCCAAGAACCCCATTTTCCCCCTTTCCCAAGCCCTTGCAGGGGCAGTAGCAAAGCTAGGAAAGCTACCCTGCCTGCCAGTCAAGCGGTCAGCTGACCTGGAGGCTTGGGAAGCAGTCTAGAGACTTGAGGGTCAGAGGGGAGGAGCCTGGCTGTAATTCTCATCCATCTCACTTGCCAGCCAGCCAAGAATGGAGTAGCTCTCCCGTAGTGTGAGCTGAGCACTGGGTTAGGAGTCCACAAATAGGCCAATGGGCAGATCACAGACCCTCTTCAACCTGTTTCTTGCTCTCTTGTTCCTTTAGCCTTTCCTCCTGCTCTAACCACTAGCCCTTGTGGCCTCTGCCCTGGCCTGACACACACCTGGGGCTCCTTAGAGCTTTCCTGTCCTGCTCCCCTTTTGCGCCCCCTCTGACTACCCTGAGACTGTGTGGGGACTGTAGATGAGACCACAAGTGTCACACATCTCTTCCTTCTCTCCAGGGGCCAAGTAAGAGTGGAGGTGATGTTGGGACCCCTCACCCAGTGCCTTCACCACCACCAAGGGGTGCTGTGTCAGGGTAACGGGCAACACTCCTTCCTCCCCCAGGTGCCTCATTTCTTCAGAGAGATCCATAACACTGCCCTCAGCCAGCAGCAGGAACTCTAACCAAACGAACTTTCCAGGAGAAACTGCATCTGCTCCAGACAGCCTCAGTAGCTCACGCTTGGTTAGTAAACAGCCATAGTTAAGGGTGCCAAGCTGGACAAAGAAAAAAATGGGGGAACCTGAACACCTCAGGGTGGCCCAGGGGAGTCCACACTCTAGGGCATTGCCCAGACTATCTGGCCTCAGGTGAGCCAGGGCAGGGGAGCAGAAACACCAGAAGGAAACCTGAGCTGTAGCAGCTCCACACCAAAGGACAGTGGATACACAGTGAGCCGAGGGTTGGGCTGGAGCATCAGACCAACTCCTCAGCTACAGATGGTGAAACTGAGGCCCAGGAGACCAAGACTTCATCAGGATCACTCAGCCAACAGCTGAAGTAGGAAGGGGCCAGACCTGGTCCCCAGGGGTTTCCCCTGTACCTGACAAGTTCTGGGTTAAGAGGTCAGTCCCTGGTGGGCTGAAACACTCACCCACCCATCCGTTCACCTCTCCTCCCAAATCCTTACCCCCAAGTTTTCAGGCTCCAAGAAGGCCCAGAGCCCTGATGGCACCTCAACAAAGACAAAGCCTGCAGCGGGGTCCCGCACTGGTCTTACTCCTCGTAAAAGAGGCAGCTTCCAATCTCCCCACTTTCTCACTCTTTCTATCCACAGTCTTATCTCACTCCAGATCCATGCCCAGCCTCCTCCTTACCCAGAGCCCAGCTACTGGGCTGAGCCTGACCTTTGGGCCTCATATGACATCAGTCCTCATTGCCATGGTGATAGAGGTCAAAACTGAGGGAGCTCAGGCTGAGAAAGGCAGGGGAGAATGAAGCAAGTACAGTCACAGAGTGAATGGGAGAGGCCAGTACTGGGGAGAGGGTAGAGCAAGACCGGCCCCGCTGGGGCGAGAGCCAGAACCTGAGACCTAAGCTGCAAATGACCCCCACAGCACCGCCAAGGGTGGGGTGAGCCCGCATGGGGAAGACCGCAGCACCCAAAGGCGCCAGACCCCCAGCTTCAGGGAGCCGATGCCATTTCTTCCTGCAGCCTGCACTTACTTGTTCCCCAGACAGGAAGGACACAACAGTTGGCCGGCTGGGGTCATTCTGACACAGAGCCGGGGCACGAGGGTGGGGGAGGTGCACCCACAGCAGTGGAACTTGGTGCTCCCGGGCTTATAAATAAATAGACATGTGGGAAACACACATTCTCCAAGAAATATAATTTATGTTTACAACCAGTTGTTGCTTTTTTTTTCTTCCTAAAGAAAACACTACCTTCTGGGGCTCCAGCCCCTGACAGTGTCCCTGAGTGTCCTCTGGCCCCTTCCTCCTGTTATTGCTTGGATCTGGCCCTGGGAATTGCAGAGCCTGTCTCCTCACCCCCTCGGAGGCTGTCCCTGGTGACGGAGTAGAGGCACATGGTGCCCGTCCAGTGCCCCATGCCGTGCCAGCCACCCTGGCTGTGCCCATGTAAGGAAATGGAGAGTGCCAGCAGTAGAGAGGCCCTGAGCAGCCTCCGGGAGTGCAGAAGCCCTCTCTCTTCGGGCCAGGAGGCCCTAGAGGCACAGTGGCTTCTTTTCAAACTTGACAACTGAGGGCACAGGCTATAGGAGAGGAAAGATCTCTTTGCCCAGCAATCTTTCAACACATGCTGGGAGAAGAGATCAGAGGGAAAGGTGGGTGGAGACCCTGTCTTCCTCTCGATACAGATATCGGGGACCTGGTGGAGAGCTGAGGGAGGCTAAGGTGTTAGGCCCGAATCTGTGTCCTGCTTCTGTCCTAGACAGAGTCCCTATGCCCTACCTCTGGCCAGAACCAACACCCTCCCCCAAACACACACACACACACACACACACACACACACACACACACACACACACACACACACACGGAGGGAAAGTATTGCCTCCATACAGTCCACCCCAGAAGTAATGGCTCCAGCAACAGCTAGGGTAGGCCTAGGAGATCCAAACCCCAGATGAAAGTGATAGGCACCCTGGGCATCCAGTGTCAGAGTGGGGATGATTCTGTGGATAGTAGTGACCCTGGTTCCAGGTGAGAACCAGCTCATCTGTTGTACCATCAGTGGCTCTATCCCAGACTTCTTGGTCTGAAAATTGCCCAGAGGTCTGTCCAGGGAGTCTTTCTTACTACCCAGGAGTGTCTGAAGATAGCCTCAGGCCTGCCTGTGCCGGGCAGCTTGCTCAATGCCTCTCCTTCACTGCCCCAAGCAAGAGGCCCAGCGGCACCCTATATCCAGACAGCCACGGCCTCCTAGAGCCCCTCCTTCCAGAGTGGCCAAGCCCATCACTCAAGGCAGAGGCTCAGGTGCCCAATCCTGGAGGGGCTTCCAAGGCTCGGAGGCTGTCCCTGGCAGGCCCCAAGGCCCTGGGTCCTGAGCCTCCTATGAGCAGGTCTTCTTCCTCCTCATCCTCAAAGGCCCGGACTGGACGCCGGGGTGGCGGCCGCGGAATGGGCTCGTCGCGCTCAGCCATGCGCTCGACGGCGCCCTCGCCAACTAAGAAAACGGTGTCTGCCACGCGCGGGGGTCCAGTGACCGGGTTGTGGTCGTAGGAGAAAACTCGCAACGCGCGCAGCGGGTGCAGGTCGGGGAAGCCGCCCAGGCGGTTGCGGTCGAGGTCGAGGATGTGCAGCCGGCCCATGCGCAGCAGCGCGGGCGGGAACTCTTCGAAGCGGTTGCCGTAGAGCCAGAGGCCACGCAAGCCCGTCATGCGCGGCAGCTCCGCCGGCAGCGCGCGCAGCCGGTTGTCGCCCATCTGCAGCGATTGCAGCGCCACCAGGCGCAGCAGCGGCCGCGGGAAGCGCCGCAAGAAGTTGCCCTCGATCCAGAGGCAGCGCAGGCTCTGCAGCTGCGCAAAGTCGGGTGGCAGCGCCAGCAACCGGTTGCCGCCCAGGTAGAGACGCGTGAGGCGCGGCAGGCGACACAGGCCGTCGGGCAGGCGCTCCAGCTTGTTGAAGTCGAGCGCCAGGATGCGCAGCTCGCGCAGCTCCTCGATCTCCTCGGGCAGCTCGCGCAGCCCGGTGCCGCTCACATACAGCTTCTGCAGGCGGCTCAGCGCGCACACGGCGCTGGGCAGCCGCCGCAGCCGCCGCCCGCTCAGCTCCAGCTGCTGCTCGCCGCTGCGCAGCTGCTCCTCGGCGTCCGACGGCAGCTCGTCCGGCGTGGACTCCGCGATACCCATGGTCACGGGCCCCGGCCCGGGCCGCCGCTGCCACCACCCGGCATCGCCCCGCCCCGGCTGCCCCGACGGGGCCCGGGCCGCTGGACCTCGGGGGCCCCCCGCCCCGGCCTGCCTGTGTGCCGGGAGGGGGGCCGTGCCGGGAGGAGGCGCCCGCCTGGGCCCCGCCGCCCGGCACCGCGTTCGGCCGCCCGCCCTCTGGCCTCCCCCGCTGCCTCCGCCAGAGGCCGACTGGCTCGAGTTCGAGCTGACTCGCAGCTTAGCGACCCGTCGCCTTGGCAACCCCCGACGCGCGTGCGGCTGCCAATGAGGCAGAGGGAGGGCGGGGTGGGGCGGGGCCAAGGCGGCCTGCAAGAGTGGGGTCCCGAAGCCGAAGCGGGTCCCCAGCTAGCTAGCCCTTCCCGGAGCTAGCGCGAGCCGAGGCAGCCGCTGAGCGCAAACCTAGCACAGGGCTAGCGCTGAGCCCCGACGTCCGACACTATCTACACCTGCCTCAGCGGGCCATTTGATATAGCTGTGTGTGCCTCAAGGCTGGTGGGCCCAGGAGAAAGGAACCTGGGACTGAAGAAATGGAGGAGGGATACTGGAGGAGGACCTGAAAGGCGAGGTCACTTGCTTTTTCGTTCCCGTCCAGCAGCGTGTTACCAGTCGCCCAGTGGAGGAGGGGGGAGGGGGTGGCGCGGTCACTTCAAGACTATCTTGGACTAACTAGGAACAATGCTATGTTCTGGCCTTTTTTAGATCTGAGGGTTTGCGGGACTATGCTTGACTCCGCCCTCGCCGGGTTCCGCCCGTTGCTGGAGCTTTCCCACTCCAAACCCGCAGCTCCTATCTGGGCCCCTCCGAGGATACCCAAAGTCTGCGTGTGACTATGGTGGGCGGGGGACTGGAACAAGTGACCACCTTTGAGTGCCACCAACGATAATCACCTTGGTTCTGTGACTCACCAACAGCCTTTTGACCCGCCTCCTCCCCTCTTCCACTCTGCCAACGCTCCACGTGCACGGCGCTTTGCTAAAAGCTACTCCCCATATTTTAAAGATAGATAAAGCGATTGGACTTAAGCTGGTTGACAAAGAAAAAAAAAAAAAAACGGGCGTTCGTGTGACTCGAGAGCCCCAATTCCTAACCATATAACTTCCCAGTAAAAGAAAACACATCGTTCCACCCCACTCCTCCGGTGAATTTTTCCTCAACAGAGTTTCTGACTCACAATACAAAAACCAGGAGAAAGGAATCAGTAATCCCATAGAAACGAGGAGGAAAGCAGCCTCCAGGAATTAGGCAAACCTTCTAGAGGGTTGTGCAGCAACCTAGGAACTCAGTCAGCAGACCTCACACCTCCTCCCCTTGCCTTCTCTGACCCGACAGACCTTAGTGTCCTCCAAACCATCCCTACTGCCACGACGATTTTACCATTAAGACAGAGGAAGGAAGACACATTGATTCACCTCTATAATCCTAGCTGTCAACCAGCCTGAGCAACAACATACAGCAAGAACCCGGGTGTGGTGGCTCAGGCCTATAGTCCCGGAACTTTCAGAGCAGAAATTGGAGGATTTTTGCAAGTTCAAGTCAGCCTAAGCTATATAGTGATTTAAGGCTAACAGGGTTCACAGAAAGCCCTTGTCTCAGATTGGAGGCAATGAAAGGGGGTTAGGGTGACTCACACCTGTCACCCCTGCTATGTTAACCAGACTGGGCAGCATAGCAAGAACCTATCTGAAATCTAAAAAATGATGCTATAAAGAAGGGCGGGCTTGGGGCGTCCTTCGGTGCTATTGAGTGTAGTTTGACAAATGTGTATACCTATGCTGTCACGGGCTCCCCCACCACCCACCACCCAACCCCCCAACCCCCGCCACCCCCCTACCCCCCACCACCTTGTTTAAGCTTTTGTTCCTCTGTGAGTCTCGCATAGCTCAGGCTAGCCTACACCTCAATAGGTCACCAGGTCACCAAATTTCTGGTCCTCCCACCTCCCTAATGCTGGGATTACAGGTGTACGCCACTGTGTTCTGATTATATGGTGTTGGGGATCAAACCCAGAGCCTTGAGCATGCTAGGCAAAGCGCCCTACTGACTGTGCTACATCCCCAGCCCTCATGTCCCATTTCTAAAGTTCAAAAGTTCCCTCACGCCTCTTTCACATCCCAGAAGCAACTTTGATCATGACCTCTATCATCAGGGGTCAACTTGGCTTGCTTTTGAATTTCCTAGCGATGAAACCATCCAGCAAATTCTTTTTTCACTCCTGGCTTCCGTTTCTCTGATCCTCATAGATATTTGTTAGCTAAAGGACCAGAAGGGCAGAGCACCAGTGGTCTTCAAGCAAGGGGTTTCTTGGGGTGAGCAAATACTGGGAGACACAGACAGAAGCAGGCTGTTACTAGGAAACAGCCATGTACTAATAAAATTATGTGAGGACCACAGCCAAGGTAAGGGATCCATGTCCAGAAAGAGCCAAGCCCAGACATCAGACCCCAGAGGGATAGATTCTCATCCCCAGCTAGATAGGGTTCAAGTTCCTCAAGTTCCTAGACCATGTTAAGTCCCAACTCAACACTCTTCCCTTCTCCTTACTTGAGAGGATTTCTCAGAGGAGGTGGACACTCACATACCAGAAATCCAGGACAGACCCAGCCAGGCATGAGTATCTCCCAACCCCCCACATCCCTTCAGCATCTTTACCAAGGGACATTCGATGTGGAGGAGGGAATCCAGTCAGCCCACCCTCACCACATGCTCAGGTTGGCACTGCCGCACCAGGCGGCCCTCCTGGACTCTGTGGGCATCCCAGAAGGCCCGTGAATGCCTCCATTCCAGCACCAGCCAGGCATTGCTCCTGGGGTTAGGAGCATGGAGGCCAGCCCTCCACTTCCTCTAGGTCTTTTTCTTGTTCTGGGTAGATCCTGTACCTTTACCTCCCACCAGGCCCTTCTCAGTGGGTAAAGGTAAAATGTGCTGCTGCGTTCAGGGCCCACGCAGACTGGCGGTGAGGCAATCATCTCAATGAGTCACGCTGGCACTGCAGGAGCCCGGTCCCTGCTGAGGTGTCACTAATGAATTAGCTTCATCCCAGCATGGGGCCCCTCAGCCTTTCCCCACTCCTCAGAGAGCAGAAAACTGAGACCTGCAAGGAGGAGCCAGGGCTCTGATAGTGCTAGGTTCCAGCTCAGACACAGCTATGCCCTCTGTTCACACACACTGCAAAAATACCCAAGGGCAAGTCCCCAGGCCCTCAAAATGGACTCTATTGCCAATCACCAGCTATAATAATCTTATTCCCCCGTCAAATCTATATGAAGGTTTTTTTGACTATGAAAACAGCTCAGTGCTCTCGGTGATAAATGTCTCTGTACCCAGTCTCCAGCATTCACAATTGTTCACATTTCTTATGCTTGTTCTAAATCTGTTTTCTTTGAAATAAAAGAACGAAAAACTGACAAATCACACAGAAGAGGGCTTTTGTTTCCCCTTCTGTGTCCCTGTAGGTACCTCTCTCCCGCCGACCCTGCCTAGGCTCCCCTTGAGTGTTCCTCCCTGCCCTGAGCCAGGACCACTGGCTGCTTGCTGAGACTTGAATAGTCCCAGAATGTCACATTCCATGAGGTTCTTAGAAAGCAAAGACTCCAGCTTATTAGAACCAATCAGGAAATGTCAGGGCAAGGAGAGGACTGGTTGCCTCGTGTGTGTGTGTGTGTGTGTGTGTGTGTGTGTGTGTGTGTGGTGGGGGTGGGTATGCTCTTAATGTCTGGAAGAAGCCAGAGACCCTGGCTTCCAAAAACCCTGCAGAAGGGACTCACCCACTACTGTGTTCATGCACAGGTTCATGATCTCCTGAAGATCTAATCTAATTCTCTCATTGGGGAAAGGAGAGTAACAGCTTCTTCATGCCCCAGGGCTGTCCCCTTACCTGGACCAGCCAGAATCTAATTCTCCATAGTCTTTAAGGTATACATTCAAAATAACATCAAATACCTGCTTCGAGGCCTGGGCACTGGGGATTGCTATGAATATACACACCAAGGCCAAAGTCTGTGTCTCTGAGGATAGTATTCTGCCAGTGGAGACAGTCAACTAAAAAGCAGTTGAATGGTGATCAGGTTGTGGGGGAAATGAAGCAAGGACGGAGGAGGAGGAGGAGGAGGAGGAGGAGGAGGAGGAGGAGGAAAAGAGGCAAGTGGGCTGCCACTGACAGACACCTGAGTGGCCAAGGGAGGCTACTATAAGAGAGTAGCATTGAGCCAGGACAAGAGTAAGGCAGGAAGATGTGCACAGGGGTGCATTCCTGAAGGTGGTCAGTGGGGTGAAAGTGGGTCTGAGATTTGCAGAGCAGCTCAGGGGCTTCCTGGGGCCTTGGAGCTACCAGGGTGTGGCTGCAGGTGAGGCAGAGGGGCAAGGTGAGGAGGCAGCACCTGCTTTTGGTGTTGACTTTGAATCTGAGGTCACTGAGCGACTCAGAGCAGAGATCGTGCATTTGAACAACAGCTGCAGGAGGAAGCCTGCACGGCTCCCCCTCTCATCTTGCTTCTCTCCCACACGGTAATGAACGTTGTCATTTACCGAGCACCTACGGGCTGTCTAATTTACCCTTCACTGCCGATCCACCCGGCAGGTACTGTATCCCCCACCACCCTCCCACTCCACAGATGAGGAAACAGATTCAGAGGGGGTAAGCAGCTTGAGCAAGGTCACACAGCTGGGAAGAGGCAAAGCTGAGATGCAGATCCATCTTATTATGAAGCCAAAACTTTTCATACCTTGGATCTTGGACTCAGTTGGCTGAGAGAAATCAAAGAAACCACTCAGTGTGCCTAAATGCTTGTCCTCAGCCTGAAAACAACATTTCCAGGAGTGCCCCACTTGAAGATGTTGCTGTAGCCGGAGAGGACAAGAGTGGCCAAGAAACAGAAACACCCCCCACTCCCTATCGCAGCATGAGGACTAAGTGGACGGGGCGGGGGTGGGGGGGATCCTGCAGGTGAGAGAAAAGAGTCCCAAAGCAGATTCAAGAGAACAAAGAGGCCCCCAAGTGCAGAGGACCCATGTTCAGGGTTTCCTGAGGGCACATTACAGGCAGTCCCCAGCCTACTGTTATCCCAGAGCCCTGAGGTGCATGGGAAAGGAGTTCACAGGACTGGGTCAGTCTCCGCCACGCCTCTCCTCCAGTCCAGTGAAACGCGAACCCAGACGTGGCTTGCGGATCACATTCCGTGGAACCCTAGTGCATCGTCACCTGCCTACACCTTCCACCCCACCCCATCCCCGGAGACAACAGAGCTGAAGCAACAGAGATCAGAGGGTGATGAAGGGGAGTGGTGGGCTTGGTGGATCCCGGCTATCACGGTGGGACCTAGTGGGCCGCCATGTTGCAAAATGGGTTCCTGACCCGGTGACCCTGTCAGGGGTTGCTGGATTGAAGGTTGTTAAGGATGGGAGCTCTAGGAGAGTAGGGAGCCTCTCTGTTCGTGTTCTCTCCGCATCACCTGTCCGCTTGACCTCCTCGTTCCTGCTGAACCTCAGTCCTCACACCTGGAGAACGAGCCAGAACTGAGTGCCGGACCGAGAGGCCCTTGCCTCGTCTTAAAATCGAAAAGGCATCAGTTGGTGAAGTACTTGTCTCAAAACCACGGGGATCAGAATCTGATCCCCAGAACCCATGTAAAAAGCTGCTTGGTGACATGTGCTTCAAACTCCAGCACTTGGAGAGGCAGATGAAGATGGATCCCTGGGGCTCATGGGCCATCCAGGCCTAATTGGCAAGTTCCAAGCAAGTGAGAGACCCTGTCTCAAAAAACAAGGCGGATGGCCTCCAAGGAACACTACTCAGGTTGTCCTTTGACCTCCAAAACCACATATGCACACAAGTGCACTTGTATCTACACACACATGAATACATGAACAAGTACACACACACACACACACACACACACACACACAAAGAAAATATAAACAGTAAGAGTGAGGCCTAAAAAAAACTGTCCATAAGTAAAGTAAATAACATTTTCATGCAATGTGTGTGTCGGATGCACACATCTATGCACAAAGGGCAGAGGAGAACTTGATTGTCCTACTCCAATACTTCCTTCCTTGTTCCCTTGAGACAGGATCTGTCACTGAGCCTGGTGGTCTGCAAACCCCAGTGATCCTTCTGTCTGCATCCCTCAGCTTACCCCAGCTCTGAAGTTACAGGTGCATAGATCCATACCCACGTTCTTATGTAGATTCTGGGTTTCCCCTCTCTTTCCCTCTGGCTGTCTCTCTCTCTCTGTTTCCCTCACCCCCTCTCTGTTGTGTGTGATATGTGTGTATATAAAGGCATACATGTGGGTAGTATTTGTTCATGTGGGTGTGCATGTATGCAGAGGACCATAGTTGATGTTGGGAATTCTCTTTGTTTACTCCTCCTCTTGATTCAATAAGGCAAGGTCTCTCAATCAAGCCCGGAGCTTCCCCTGGGGATTCTGGGTTTCTGCCTTCTGAGGCTGCATTTATGGGGAGCGGGGGGAGCCACCCAGCATTTATCTAAATTCTAAGGATCCAAACTCTGGTCTTCATGCTTGTGAGGTAAGTGCTTTAACCACTGAGCTAACTCCCTGCCCCTAACTCTAGGGATTTGAACTCAGGACCTCATGCTTGGTCGGTCGGTGCTCTTACCTGTTGAGCCATCTATTAACCGATTTTTGGCACTTTCTAAAGTGTGGTCTCCTTCTCCCCCTCCTCCAGTCCACAGAGGGCAGAACCACTCTGCCCTGGGGGATCTACATGAAGCTAAGGGCTGGGTGGCTGGTCAAGCGAGGCATTAACTCAGGACCAGCGGTTCCTCAGAAGATACTTTCCTCCAACCACTCCCCTCCATTCTTAAGCAGAGTTGGCTTCCCAGCCGGCTACTCTCCAGGGCAACCAGAACAAAGAGGCAAATCCTCGGCTCAGAGTTGCAAAAGAGGCTTTGAAATCCAGAGCTGAGACTACAGAGTCTTACAGCAGCCAGGGTTTGAATGAGAAAAGGAATTTTGTAGGTCCAAAAGCCTGCCTTTGAACTTGAAGTGCAGACAGCTGATGCCCATAAGCTCTGGAGAGGGATGGCATGCATCATCACAGAAGCCAAGATTCTACCCAGAAGACTATTCAGGCTGGACCTGCAGGTGAGAGGGAAGGAAAGGAGCCCTGATCTCACAGATGCCAAGGAAGGGGCCCTAAGGGGATAAGAAAGAAGCCACATCTGTACGGGGGGGGGGGGGGGGGGGGTGTCACCAGCTAAACAGGGCACCATTTCTGAGGCCTGAGATTGTGACCCGCCTCTGCCTATCACAGAAGCCTTGGAGCAGAGGCAGAGGTGAGCTAGCTCTCCCCTGACTCTTTCCCCATCAGTGTCAACCAGATGTTTCTGAAGCTCCAAGATGGGGATAGGTGTGTCAAGGCCCAGGGTAGCAGGCTCAAAGGGCTGAGCAGTAGAGGTCATAAGCCAGCTGCAGGGGTGGTTCTGTGACCCTAGAAATCACGGGCCAGGTTATCTGGGCGGTTGGAGGAGGATGGGTCATGATGAATGACACAGAGACAACAGTCAGATGTGGTGGCACTCACCTGCCATCCCATCAGTTGAGAGGTAACGGCGGAAGGATCAGGAGTTAAGGCCAGCTTTAGTGACATAACAAGTCTGAGGCTAACCTGATATCTGTCTCAAGAAAGCCCAAACTGGGCCAAGGGGATAGCTCAGCAGCTTAAAAAAAAAAAAAAAAAAAAAAAAAAAAAAAAGTGCTCGCCTTGCTTGCCTGACTCCATGAGGTTGATCCCAGAACTACAAAGGTAGAGAGAACTGACTGCAATATTGCTCTCTGACTTCCATGTGCTGTGATACACACCACACACAAACACACACCATGCAGATGCACACATATACACTAATAACAATAATTTTTATAAAGATTTATTTTATGGGTATGAGTGTTTTGCCTGTATGTATATATGTATGTATGTGTGGGAGTCCACAACTGACTCAGTTTCCCATTTTGAATCTGAAGTCTATTCTGAGTCAATAGAGTTCAGGCTTGCTTGCTCCAGGGCTGTGAGAAAGTCCTGATTAGCCCACAGGAAGGAACATAACTATCTAGCTATACACAAGCTGCTGACACCAGCCAGAGGTACATCCAGATAGAAAATGAAACTACCTTGCTCCTTGACGCAAGGACAGAATAGATAGTGGCTGAATGCCTGGGCTGTGCATTGTTCTACTTCTGTCCTTCAAGACTGTAGATAATCTGGCTGTGAAATAAACTCAGGACTGTCTGGCATTGACTGGCAGTCCTCTCGACTCTGTTCTGTCTTCTTCTTTGTCTCTACAATCCACACACCTCCACCCAGATACCCAGTGGACTCACCAGGAGGTTCCGACAGGTAGCGCCTGCTGTGGGGGCTGGGCACTGGGGATTTCATGACAGACACCACAGGAGAAAAAGGAGTGCACTCAAAAAAGGTGGAAGCCGTGGTAAATACGACTTGAGAATAAAAGTGATAAGTGTAAATAAAAAAAAGCGGATGCGCAGTAAAAAAAATTTGAGAATAAGTGTAAAAAATAAGTATGGGTCAAGGAAATAGAAAACAGCTGTTTGTACATTTACTTAAAGATATCTTAAAGGCTAGAGGTACCAAAGTAGGAGGTCAGCAACTGTGTAAATTTTTAGAATTTGTAGAAAAGATTTGTCCTTGGTTTCCTGGGCAGGGTACCTTGAATGCAGATACTTGGAGACGTATTAGAGTTAAAATACAGAGGTATTGGGCTGGAGAGATGGCTCAGTGGTTAAGAGCACTGGCTGCTATTCCAGAGGTCCTGAGTTCATTTCCCAGCAACCACATGGTGGCTCACAACCTTCTGTAATGAGATCTGGCATGCAGGCAGAACACTGTATACATAATAAATAAATAAATCTTTAAAAAAATACAGAGGTATTATGATAAGCACGGTCCAGAAAAGCTTCCAGCAGATGTCTTTAGTCTCTGGACACTTATTTGGGACAGTTTAGATCCTCGTCCTGACAGATAGAAAATGTTTCCTGAATCAAGTAAAATGCAAACTAAACATTCTGCTCTGCCAGAGAGATCGCTTTATGCAGATGCTTTCATAAAGTTATCTAATGATAATGGCCAGTTAGATTCTGGTATGAGGCAGAATTAGAGGAAGAGGCTGCTAAGCATTGTAATGAAGATTCTCCCCCACCTCAAGATTCTCCCCCACATCCATTCCTGACTATGACTGGTTTCTCTGGAAAGATTAAGCAGGTCACTACTGCAAACCATTAGCCCAGTGTCTCACTTTCAGATCTGTTCACTGCAGCTGGTAAATGTAGATGTGAGCATTCTTTGTCTTGGTCTGTGTTCCTACTGTACTATGTTACTGTTCTGTTCCATGTGTTGAAGGGGACTGGGTCCCCCTGACTGAACTGAGATAAGCAGGTAGCTCCTGCCAGGTAGGGCTTGTGTATTGCAAGAGAAGACATCTGTTAGATGAGGCCATCTTCTCAGTGCTGATGTACCAGTACTTGGCTGTCTGTGTAAGTCTTACTTGTTTCTGTCTACTAATCTCACTCATTTTCCTGGAAGAGAAGGAGAGAGAGGCGTGGCAAGGGCCGCCTCCCTCCGAAGCTCTCTTGCTATCAGGCCTGCAGCACTTGTGGAGCTGGTCTTGGCCAGCAAGAGAAGCTGCAGCCAGTCAGTGTCTCTCAGAGGGTGGGGGTGTGCATTCTCAGAGCAGGAAGGGCAGAGACAGGGGTTACAGGTGAAGTGGCAGGGAGTTTACTGTCTACAACTGACAAGCCGTGCTGAAAGCTGACAGAGAGTCCGGAGTTAATTGTTAATTATTATAGTCAAAGGAGTTAAAAAACTTCTTTTTCAGGAACACTGGCAGCCAAGGGCACACTCTGTGCCCACTCTCCCCCTCCCTTCCTTCCTAAGCCAAGTCCTTCTTCACTGTGATAACTTCAAGGTCTCTTCTGCAGGCCAGCAGCTTCCCACCTTAACCCTTCTCTGTCCTGATACTGCTTGAAAAAAAAATGTTGAATTACCAGCCTGCATACTTTGAAAAGCTTTGACTTTAGAACAAAAGTCAAAGATACACTGTGTTTGGGAGAAATTCTGCTTTTGCTTCCACAGGAAAAGAAAAATTACATGGATTTTGGTCATTTGAGTTCAATGGGTTACAAATACTTGTCATCATTTAAGAGAATTGGTTACAAATTATTATGGGTTAAGATTTAAAAAAAACTACTGCTATCTTAAATGGTTCACATTGATACAGGTTTTTTATATTAATAAAAATATGTTTTTGTTATGATATATACATATATATGTTTCTTTTTTTTTTTCTTTTGTTTTTTTCGAGACGAGGTTTCTCTGTGTAGCTTTGGAGCCTATCCTGGAACTCACTCTGTAGTCCAGACTGGCCTCGAACTCACAGAGACCCACCTGCCTCTGCCTCCCCAGTGCTGGGATTAAAGGCATGCGCCACCACCACCTGGCTTCTATTCTTTTTTGAAATGTTATACCTATGCAATGTTCTAAACTGCAGGGAAGAAACCACAAGAAAAAGGACTTGAATGGAGATTTGCATATTGTTTGAAAAGCAAGAGAAGGCAAAAGACTGGGATAAGGAAAGGAAAGGGGAAAGAGGAATTTGTCTATGTCTGGCTGGTCCAGAAGAGCAAACACAGTCAAAGGCCTGACCTGAAGGCACATGGGAAGTTGTAGAAGGCCAGAGGGGATGTGAACACTGCTGAATTTGAAGGGAAACTGTAGCACATATTGGGGATTTTACCATATTAGATTAATTCTGGTTGGTTTTCTTCATTTTAAAAATTAGCCGATGATTCTGCCTTTACAATGTTTAGGACATATATTATAACCTAAGGAATTAAAGCCTCAGAAATTGGAAATAAGAAAAGATGAGTTTAAAACTTTGAATGATTTTCAAAAGTTATTAGGGGCTATCCAATAGTTACGATCTTATTTAAAATTATCTACTGGTGATTAGAGCCTTTGAATGATATTTTAAAAGGAGATGATGATCCTAATTCACCCAGACAGTTACCTGAAGGAGGAAGACAGGTTCTTTCACAGGTTGAGAATGCTATTCAGTATCAGCAGGTACATTATATTGATTATGATCAACCTTGGCAAGCATATATCCTGCCCACTAGACTTACTCCTGCAGTCATATTATGGCAAAAATGGTCCACTTTTATGTTTACATCTTCCTGCTTCATCAGCTAAAGTATTATATTCATATTATGAAGCTGTAGCATATCTAGTGCACAAGAGTCAAGTTGAATCTAGAAGATATTTTGGCAAAGAGCCTGAGACTATTGGTGTGCCATTCACTCGACAACAAAATTGATAGGCTATTTCAAATTAATGATTCCTAGGCAATTGCTTTTGCTCAATTTTGGGGTTAAATTGATAATCATTATCCTGTTGATCAATTATTACAATTTGCTTAGATGCACTCTTTTATTTTCCCTAAAGTGGTAATGCAAACTCCAGTGAAAGATGCTGCTTTAGATTTTACTAATGGCTCATCTAATGGAAAAGCAGCCTATGTATTCAAAGGAAAAGGATATGTAATCTAGACTACTACTGCTTCAGCTCAAGTAGTTGACGAGCTGTTGCTGTAGTCTTTCAAGTTATTAAAGATGGTTCATTTAATTTATATACAGCTAATCATTATATAGAGAGAGCTCTTCAAGTTATAGAAACTGTTTCTTATATTAAAACTACTAATGAGCAAATAAGAATGTTATTTCAACAAATTCAGGATGCCATTCATTTAAGAAAATTGCCATGTTTTGTGAGACGTATTAGAGCACATTCAAATCTTCCTGGTCCATTGGCTGAAGGTAACCCTTTAGCTGATAAATTTACTCGGTTGATTGCTTTATCTCAAGTTGAGCTTGCTCAGGGATCACATGTGTTGCATCATCAAAATAGTAAAAGCTTAAGAAAACAATTTGGTTTAACAAGAAAAACCGCTTGTCAAATTGTCAAAAATGTGCTACATGTCCACAATATCTGCCTGTACCTTATTTTGGAGTAAATCTTCGAGGTCATCTTCCTAATCATTTATGGCAAATGGATGTTACTCATATTACAGAGTTTGGAAAATTGAAATATGTTCATGTAACAATTGATACTTATTCAGGATTTTTAATGGCTACTGCTCAAACTGGTGAAGCTACCAAGCATGTAATTGCTTGTTGCCTGAAATGTCTCTCCTATATGGGAATACCAAAAGTTATTAAAACTGATGATGGATCTGGATATGTTAGTAAAGCCTTTTATCAATTTTGTTCTCAATGGCAAATTGAGCATAAAACAGGTATTCCTTATAATCCTCAAGAGCATAAAACAGGTATTCCTTATAATCCTCAAGGACAAGGTATCATTGAAAGAACTCATGGCAGCCTCAAAATACATCTTCAAAAATTAAAGAAGGGGAAATTATACCCTCCGTCAGTCATCACATAATGTATTAAATCATGCCTTATTTGTTTTAAATTTTTTAAATGTGGATGCTTCTGTAAAATCTGCAGCAGGTCAGTTTTGGCATGAAAGCACCACCACAAAATTTGCCCAAGTCAAATAGAAAGATCCTTGTACTGGTTTATGGAAGGGCCTCGACCCTGTATTAATATGGGGACGAGGGCATGTTTGTGTTTTTCACAGGATGAAAGTGAAGCTCGTTGGTTGCCGGTGTATGGAGCAGAGAGGTGCTGGCCCTGATGTTGCTGATGACCACACAGAGACGCCAGAGTGAGACCTATTGGGCTTATGTTCCTGATCCACCAATTTTACATCTTGCAACTTGGGAAGGAAAAGTAATGACACCAGGCTTTTAGATCAACATGCCACCCAAGTGTTCCAGATTGCTCGCAGTTTTTCTTATATTGGATATGGTAAAGGGATTCCTGTATGTTTTGCAAAAAAAAAAAATACTTTTTTGCAAAAGGATGTCTTGGAGTGTTTCCAAAACAAGTATTGGGACACGATGAACAATGTACACATTATACAAAGTTATTGTTTCCTCAAGGTAATTGGATAAGTAATATTTCACCCCCCTCAATGATTTCCTCCACGCACAAAAGAGTTGGGAGAGTCTAACAGAATCTTGTTATGGAGACGATATACTGGCATTGTTCCTTTAAAGTATAACATCACAGGGACACAGCAATATATTCTTGACTAGTCCAGAAATCAAGATGATTATAGTGACTTTTATCCTGTGTCTACAGCAGAATCTTGGGGCCAAGGACTGTCAGCTGAAATTTGGTATTCCAGTACTGGATCTCCACAAACTTATGTTTGGAAACTTGCTGCCACATGGGAACAGTGACAAGACATTCCAGTCACTTGAAGCCTGTTTGTCCTCTGGAAGGAACTGTTTTAGCTTGTGTTAAGTTGCCCTAAGTTCTTTTAGTTGGTGAAGCAAATATTTCTATGAATAGTTCTATGTTTAATGTATCATGTCTTAATTATATTTTGACTAACTGTATTTCTCAAACGGATAATCATACTCATGTAATAGTGTTAAAACAACCTTCTTTTGTGATATTGCCAGTATATATGAGTGATCCATGGTTTGATAATAAAGGGTTACATGGTTACAGACAGAAGCCTGTTGCTGGATT
This sequence comes from Peromyscus californicus insignis, assembly GCF_007827085.1. Classification (NCBI taxonomy): domain Eukaryota; kingdom Metazoa; phylum Chordata; class Mammalia; order Rodentia; family Cricetidae; genus Peromyscus; species Peromyscus californicus. Next base: position 51,514,263 of record NW_026294562.1, on the reverse strand, counting down.
AGTTATAGCAGGATTTGCAGCTCTTGTTACTATGCTTGCTACTACTACTGTTGCTTCAGTGGCCTTTGTCTCAATCCATTCAGACAGCAGCCTTTGTTAATCAATTGTCTATAAATGTTCCTATGACCTTAGAGATTCAAGAAGGTATAGATGTGAAAATGGAACAGAAATTGAATGTTTTGTATGATGTGGTACAATTTCTGGGAGATGAACTCCAAAGCCTGAAAACAATAGTGCATTTGAAATGTCATGCTAATTATGAATGAATTTGTGTTACATCTCTTGTATATAATGAAAGTGCTATTGGATGGGAAAGAGTTAAAGCACATCTTAAAGGAATTTGGCATGATTCTAATGAATCCTTAGATTTGGCTAAATTACATCAAGAGATTATAGAAATGAAAAAGGCTGAATTGGATTTTTGACACAGCTAAAACAGCTGAAGATATTTTAGAACAATTCAAAAAGGTTACTCTATCGTGGTCATCATTTACTTTGCTCTTAATAGTACTGTAGTTATTGGATCATGTGTCTTAGTAGGCATAATCTGTTTGCCTATGATTTTCAAGCTGATTATGAACTCATTATGGAGATTGGGCTCGGAACTCCATGAAGTAAAACTCTGCACATTCCACTGACTTATGATACCAGAGGCTGGTAGCCAAAGAGTGAGTTTTCCTTGCCTCCTTTCAACCTAAGACAAGACATGATGATGGAATTCATGCTCCCATGATGGGTAAGATTGGAGTGTGGCAAGGAACAACCTAAGACAGGCATAGTCATCTGAAAGACTCAGTGGGATCTTAAATAAATAAAAAAGGAGGAATTGTGGGAGCCCACAACTGACTGTGCCCCAGTTTGAATCTGAAGTCTATTCTGAGTCAATAGAGTTCAGGCTTGCTTGCTTCAGGGCTGTGAGAAAGTCCTGATTAGCCCACAGAGTCTCCTTGAAGGGCTTTGAGAAAGTCCTGATTAGCCCACAGGGAGGAACATACTATTTAGCTATCCGCAGGCTGCTGACACCAGCCAGAGGTACATCCAGATAGAAAATGAAACAACCTGCTCTTTGATGCAAAGACAGGATAGATAGTGGCTGAATGTCTGGGCTGTGCATTGTTCTACTTCTTCCTTCAAGATTGTATATAAGCTGGCTGTGAAATAAACTCGGGGCTGTCCGGCAGTGACTGGCAGTCCTCTCGACTCTGTTCTGTCTTCTTCATTGTTTCTACAGTCCATACGCTTCTACCCAGATACCCAGTTGACTTGTGGGCAGATTCCAACATGTATGTATACTACCTGTAGTGGTATTTGCTCCGCTCATGACTTTGGGCTATATGGCCCAAAGGAGGCGGTGCTTTTTGCCATTGTATGTGACCTCTTAAAAGAGAGAAGAAAGAGAGGTCACATGGTCCCTTCTTTTTATTTTTTAATTTTTTTATCAAGCGTGATTGGACACAAGACAATCTGGGAATTGAACCCGGTTCCTCTGGAACATCAGTCAGTATTCTTAACCACTGAGCCATTTCTCTCCTCTCAAGTTTTCCCCAGTGAAAAATAAGTCTTTCCAATAGCAATCTCTGAAGTCATCCAGAAGGAAGATGGGGCTCCACAACAATGACTCTGCCTGGTCCATAATGATGCCATTGAGCCAAAAAACACTACTCAATGATCAGCTTTGGACTGCAAACTCTTCAGGACAGTTCCAAGATGAGATGGTCCATCATATTACACTTCTAGCCAGAATCTGAGATAACCTTACCTGTTACTCTGAGACTGGCTACAAACATTACAACTATTACTATTGAGACTTAACCATTTGGCTTTCTTACAGGATCCTGCAGAGATACCATCAGCCCCTAAACAGCAGGAAGCAATTTTAAGAAAACAATGCCCCTCTCCCAAAAGTTTTCATTATCTCAGGGTTATAGGGTTGGGGGGGAGGACAATAAAACTTAGACTCATGATTCTTTTTTGGAAAAGAAAAAAGGGGAATAGATAGGTATAGTATATTAAGGTAGATTTTTGTATATACTAGTAAACTAATTTAGCAAACTATCAGCCTTAGATAATTTGCACTGATATGGATTCTTATATATAGATACAAATGCAAACTATTTTTCTACTCCTATTTAAGATAATTTGTATATTGATACAAATTCAAAACTATAATTGTCATATTGTACACATATTCCTACTCCTATCTGAAATATTTTGTATATTGATATAAATGTAAAATTATAATTGTCATATTGTCTGTGTGTTCTACCTTTGCTTAGGATATTTTGTATATTGATACATATTTAGGTTATTGTTAACATATTGCACTATACATTTCTACCTCTGTTTAAGATATTTTGTATATTGTCACAATTTAGTCCTTATACTGTACATCTATTTACAGATTGTTTACCTTGATATGTAAAGCCTTAGTCCTTGGGTTATTTAAGTAGATAAAATTTACACATTAATAGTCACCCATGATTATCATATCTACAGTTATGTTAGTTAAGTTTTCCAGATTTACAGAAATATATGTCAGATGGATAGGTAATCTTCAAACACTTCATAGACCTAGAGAATATGGCATTTAAATGTTTTGATAACTTAGAATTCTGTTGACATGAGACACAATTGCTCCTGGCAGTACTCATCTACTCCTGAGAGAATGTTGAGCTTCAAAGACACTCTGTATGGAAGTTTGTCTTCTTCTTGGCACAAAATGGTCTGCTGGGCAAAGAACTGCCCTTGCCTTGACTGCTGACGGTATGATTGCTGTCCTTTCCAGACGAGCAGGACACAAGGAAAAGCGACTACTGAACCTTGCCAAGACAGGGTAAGATGGTCTTTCAAAATTCCTGCTTCTGAAAATGGTCTGTCAGATATTCTAGGCCTGTAGTCAAAATGGATGCCCCCAATGGTGCTGAGAATCTTTAGGTGACTGTCCAGGCTGCCAGCTGTCTCTGTCTATTCTAGCAATTTTTTGGAAGCTGCTTGCTCTCACTTCCTGTTTTCTCAGGTAATATTTTCCTTCTCAGGTCTTTGATGGAGTTGAAGACTAGATAGTTACAGTTACAATCCTCTCATGTATTAGCTAAGAACATATTAGGTGCTAGAGTTAGATTCTTCAGGATAGGACAGCTATTGGAGTAATCTCAGTAATTTGCCATTTACCTATGACCTGGACATTTCTGGACATTGAGCATGTGTCTCTTGTTTGACCTTGTTCTTGTTGGTTGTAGTTCCATTTTTGTTTATGTTATTACCCTTTGTTTCTCCTGGACAATACCTGATAGTCATTCTTATTGTATATAGTTTACATTAGGCTTAGAACCTTCTTATTTAGACAAAAAGGGGAAATGTGGTAGTATTTGCTCCACCCATGACCTTGGGCTACAGGGCCTGAAGGAGGCAGTGCTTCTTGCCGTCATATGTGACCGCTTAACTACCAGCTTTCCTGGTGCTTGAGGAGGCCAGAGGGGGCATCAGATCCCCTGGAGCTGGAGTTACAGATGTTTGTGAGCAGCCATGTGGGTGCTGAGAACCCAGTCTGGGTCATTTACAATTCAGCTCCAATGATAACTTTATTTATTTATCAATTGATTGATTGATTGATTGATTGATTGACTGATTTACTATTTATGAGATGGGGGTCTCATTATGTAGCCCTGGCTGGCCTGGAATTTGCTATGTAGACCAGGCTGATCTCAGACATCTACCTACCTCTGCCTCCCAAGTGCTGAGATTAAAGGCATGCACCACCAACCACCATGCTCCTTTGAAAAGGCTTTTTTAAAGTCCAAACAAAGCCATGTGAATAGGTGTGTCTCTCCTGCTTACAAGCTGTGTGGAAGGTAGTCCACTCCCTAGGGAGAAGGAAACAACAAGGAAGAAGACAGAAATCCTGACCTGATTGGATTTGAGAACTTAAGGGTAGATCCATTCACTGGAAATGGAGTGAGACTGGGAATAACTAGACTAATATCTTTGCTAAATCCAGCTACTGACAGACCAAGACATGCACACACATATATCTATCTGTCTGTCTGTCTATCTATCTATCTATCTATCTATCTATCTATCTATCTATCTATCTAATTTCCCCTTCTTCTCTCCCTTGAGACAGTGTTTCACGTACTATATCCCAGGTTGACCTTGAACTCAGTATGTGGGGTAGCCCTGAACTGCTGATCCTTTTGTGGCCATCTTCCAACTCCTGGGATTACAGGCATGTGCTGCCACCGACTTTAAGTAGTGCTGGGGATCAAACCCAGGGTTTGTGTGTGCTAGGCAAGCACTCTATCAACTGAGCTTCATCCTCAGTTACATAGTGAGATGTAGCCTCCCAGCTCACTGTGAGTGGTGCCACCCCTGGGCTGATAGTTCTGGGTGCCATAAGAAAGCAGGTTCAGCAAACCACAAGGGATAAGCCAGTAAGGAGCACTCCTCCACTGCCCCTGCTTCAATTCCTCCCTCCAGATCCCTGCCTTAAGTTTCTTCCTTGACTTCGCTGATGGAGTACAAGCTGTGAGAAGAAATTAACCCTGTCCTCCCCAAGTTGATCTTGGTCATGGAGTTTTATCACAGCAATAGACAGCTAACTAAGACACACAACAGACCTTGGAAGCTGAGCACAGGTATGTGACCTACGTGTCCCCAGAGTGTCCCCCAATAAGTACCACACAGATTTTTGAAACAGAAGGGAGAACAGCCAAGCAGGATTCTGCCTGATGAAGGGGAGTAGCAGCCAGGGCTATATCCAGAGCAGCAGGGGAGCTCCGGACCATAGAAGATGACTGTGTGCCTCTAAGCCTTGTCCTTGCTGTGGGATGTTCTGTATGGCAAATGTGTTGCTGATTAGTCATTAAATAAAACACTGATTGGCCATTGGCTAGGCAGGAAGTGTAGGCGGGACAAGGAGGAGAATAAAGCTGGGAAGTGGAAGGCTGAGTCAGAGAGACGCTGCCAGCCACCACAATGAGAAACAGAATGTGAAGATACCGGTAAGCCACGAGCCATGTGGCAAGGTATAGATTAATGGAAATGGATTAATTTAAGCTGTAAGAACAGTTAGCAAGAAGCCTGCCATGGCCATACAGTTTGAAACCAATACAAGTCTCTGTGTTTACTTGGTTGGGTCTGAGGGGCTGTGGGACTGGCAGGTGATAGAGATTTGTCCTGACTGTGGGCCAGGCAGGAAAACTTAAGCTATATGTCCTCATGTCTGCTTGAGGATTATATGAGAGTTCAAAACCTCTAAAATATTTTAATTATGTTCCTTTGTTGTGTGGTGGGGAGGGGATGGTTCGTGCATTCAGATTGTCCTGCATTTGGAGTATCATGGCTTTCTGCAATCCCAGCACTTGGTAGACTGATGCCAAGAGATTATCGTAGGATGTCATAGGCCAAAGGATATCGTAGGGGCTGGAGAGATGGTTCAGCAGTTAAGATTACTGGCTCTTCTTCCAGAGGACCTGGGTTCAATTCCAAGCATCCGCATGGCAGCTCACAACTATCTGTAACTCCAGTTCCAGGGACTCTAGCAGCCTTACTCAGACATACATACAGGAAAAACACCAAATGCACATAAAATTTTAAAAATTTTAAAAATAATCAATTATTATTTAAAAAGATTGTTATAGGATTAACACTATCCTAGGCTACTCAGTGGGACTTTGACCCCCAAAAATAATAAAATAGGGCATCAAGTCAGCAAGATGTGCAGAGGGAAAATTCACCTGCCCCCAAGCCTGAGGACCTGAGTTAGATTCAAATGATGAAAAAGAGAATCAACTCCTTCAAGTTGTCCTCTGACCTAAGCTGTGGCACACTTGTGCTCGCCTCCCCCACCCACACAAAATAAATGAATCAAGTATCATTTTAAAATATAAAATAAGGCCATCAAATTGGTTTCTGTATCTTTCAAGAAACTTTGAGACCCAGGTTGCTATCACTCTGGGAGTCACATGAGCCACCCCCACCCATTCCTCACCCTACACCTACCTTCCACTGTGAACCAAGGAGCCTCTGTGCCACAAGATGCTGTTTCTGTCCTGGGTTGTCAGTGTCAGCCTTCTGCCTATGGTACCAGGGCCCAGTGGGAGAAGGTGACTGTTGTAAGACTGGATGCCTAGGGTCCATACCTGTCACTGGACACTGGAGCTCATAACATCTTTGCTGAAAACAGCTTAGCATCATCCGAGCTTAGGTCAGGCGGGCAGTTGCCTCTCTGACTTGGCTGTTTACCTAGGACTTCACACAAACACACACAAACACCTTACACATTCTAACACTCATATCCTCTCCATTTAGCACAAAAGTAAATGAAGCCCTTATTGTCACTGGCCGCAAATGAGAAGCTTCTAGGCTCCTGCCCATCCCAGGCCCCCAATTAAGTGACCTGATAAAAAGGTCCAGAGACAGTATGTGCTCACTAAATCACATGACTTTGGGCAGGTGGCTTCTTCTCTCTGACTCAGGTTGACCTGGTTATTCCAAAGGTCTTTGGGAGTTGGGGGAGGACGTGTATTCCTCAAAGACTTTTTTTTTTTTTTTTTTTTTTTTTTTGGCAGATCTGTTTGGAGCGGCACCTGGAGGAAGCCAGAAGTACTCAGGGGCCCTGACTCTTCAAGAGAAACCCTGGGTGGGCGGCCCCTGGTCCCATTCCTCCCTTCTGCATGTGTGGTTGTTTGGGGAACAGTTCCTGGGGAATGGGTGGCTCTCCAGATGGTCAGAGAGGAAATCAGAGAAGTTTCATGTACTCCATCTGCCTGTGTGTACCATGCCCACCATCCCCAGCCCCCAGCCCGCCCAGAGCCTCCAGTTCCCACAGACAGATGCCTTTGAACAAGCCCCCTCTTCACTCTCCTGGGAGCCCCATTTTCCCAGCTGGCCAGCTGTCAAGCCCATGAGCTACTGGTTCTGCGTCATCACGTGCTCCAGGCCAGATGGTACCTGTCAACATCAGCTGCCATGCTGCTATGACGGGCAGCAGCCTCACACATGTCCCTGTGCGTAAGAGGTACGGCCTGGCCCAGCTTCACTCCCTCTCTGCCCTACTCTGCACCCCACCCTAATGCCGTCACCACCCTGCCTACATGTGTCCTCAACATGCCCCCACAGGGAGACACTCTGTGCTCTAGCTGCAGAGGGGAAGGCCCACGGAGTATTCTCAGCACCTGGCAAGCCGTGGGAGCTGAATAAAGGTTAATCATGAGCATGGCACCCCTGGAACCTTTTCTAAGATACCTGTAGCGTGGGGAAGGAAGCATTCTGGAAGATCTACGGTAGTCAGCTGCCACAAAGGTCTGGCAGAGTGTGACCCTGGGAACGGGTGGGGCCCAGCCATGCACAGGGCCAGCCTCCCTGCCAGGTTAGACAGACTAATTACTCACCCACCAGGTTGAAATGTAGGGTCCCTTCGCCCCAAGAGGAAAGCTGCTAGGATCGGTCAGAGAGGCTGGATGACAGACAGGGAAGGGGAGGCTGAAAGGGCAGTGCAGTCACAAAGAGCACAGAAGATGTCCTGAGGGTCACAGCCAAGGAGGCTGGCAGGGAGCACACAAGAGCCTCAGCTGTCTGCTGCACAGATGCAAGGAGCCTGCTGACCAACATCCCGTCATCGTCAGGGCAGGCGACACCCAGAAACACACATCTGGTACTTCCAAGGCAGACAGTATAATTCCATCCACTCACCCACCCATCCATCTATATATCTATCCATCCTTCCATCCATCTATCCATCCATCCATCCATCCTCTCATCCATCCACCCATCCATCCATCCATCCACCCACCCATCTACCCACCCACTCATCCACCCATCCATCCATCCATCCATCCATCCATCCATCCACCCACCCATCCATCCACCCACCCATCCATCCACCCACCCATCCATCCATCCATCCATCCATCCACCCACCCATCCATCCACCCACCCATCCATCCACCCACCCATCCATCCACCCACCCACCCATCCACTGACCTATATTCCCCATGTTCTTCCAAACATTCTAGACAGCACTGTGCTGGTCTCTGGTGTGTCAGTTGTGAACTAGACAAATGCTGTTTGTGCCCCCTGCTGAGTCTTACCAGCCAGGAGGTGAATATGGAGGGCCACGAGCAAGGTCTTCAGATCTGAACAGCCTGCCTTCTCCAGAGTACCCATTTCTAAGGCCCTAGCCATGCCCCGGGTTCAGCCCATCTGTCACTGTCCTCCTGCACCTCAGCTCCCTTTAGGCCTATTGCAAAGGTCTCTAAGGAAGCAAACTTGACTTGGGGCTGAGTGACCCTACCAGGCCATAGCTGCCACTGAAGGGTTCCAAGTCCACCCCTTACCAGCAGGCCTTATTCACATCCCTTATGGCTATGTGGCCTGAGACAACTCAGGCCTACCAAGCAGGGACCCTACAGCTACCACCATGGCTCAACCTTGACCCTTTCTAGACATCCTTCCTGCCCCTTATGCTACCTTGTCCTCACAGAGTTTCTTGGACTGGGGCAGAGGACCCAAACAAGGACCCATGAGTTGTCTACCGGGAAGCAGGCTGTAGCCCCTGCTGTAGACAGAAACAGAAATTCAGGGAACACACAGTATATCTTCACCCCTCCTTGGAGGCTGAGTCCACAGCCCCTGCTCAAGAATCATTATTGGGCGCATCATCTCACATGTCCTGGAAACTGGGCATGCAGGGCACAGAATAAGGAGAAGCAATGGAGAACGGGTGTTATCAGACTCTAGTGTCCCCGACACAGACACCATGTCCCCTGCTGGGTCAGTTAGAGAAATAGAACAAGCAGGAAACATGAGCTGTAAAGTGACTCTCCTGGGGAAACAGATTCAAGAAGTGAAGTGGGGTTGGGAGTGGTGAATGTATGTGGGTGTGTGAATGTGTGTGGATGTGCATATGTGTCAGTGTGTGTGTGTGTGTGTGTTTGCTTTGTAAGTTGCTATATGCATATCCATTTGTGTGTGTGTGTGGTGTATGTATGTGTGTGCATGTGTGCACGCACGCATATGCGTTCATACTTAGGAGAGGGGTGGAGTTTTACCTTGAATGTCTTTCTCAATTGCTTTCCAACTTATTTTTTAAGATAGTCTGTCACCAAACCCAAAGCTCATGGATTCAGCCAGGCTGTCTCCAGAAGCTCCAGGGATCTCCTGTTTCTGCCTGCCCAGCACTGAGACCGAAGACACATGTCACTGTGCCCAGCTTTCGTCCATAGGTGTTGGGGATCCAAACTCCTCTTCATGCTGTGCAACAAATGATTTTCTGACTGAGCCATCTCCCCGACCCCTTGTATGTCTATTTTCATGTGTCTGCATTCCCGAGTCCTTGGTCATCACTGTGTCTAGATGTGCATATGTAAGTGTCTTAGGTGCTCGTGTAAACACCTATGTATAGTGTACATGTTCTTCTTGTGTTTCCAGATGTGCTCATGTCATTTGTTATTTTTTTAAGTTTTCCTGAAACAAGGTCTCGTGTAGTCCAGGCTGGCCCATGTAGCTGAGGATGGTCTTAAATTCCTGACCCTCCTGTTTCCACCTCACCAGTGCTCCTCAGATATGTGCCACCATGACCAAGTGTGCAACTGTTATATTTTGTTGGTGTAGATGTGCCTGTGTGTTTGTATATAGGCATCTTCAGGGCTCTGTGTCCTTTTTAACTGCTTGTGTGTGCTTTTGTGTTGTCCATGCATGCGTGTGTGTGTGTATGTGTGTGTGTGTGTGTGTGTGTGTGTGTGTTTGGGCAGGGAGGGGCTAGGTAAAGAAGGGTGCCCTCACCCCACTATGAAGTTATGATAGGACATTGTTGGGACCCAGGCCTGTCTCGGGTTGGTGACTCACCCCTAATGTTGTAGGCCATGGACCAGCAAGTCCCCACGCACAGCCTGTGAGCCTGTCACTGGGCCCTGAGTCTGGTTGGGTTTGGAGCCCAGAGACTATGTGTCCCTGACTCCCCTCTTCCAACCCTGGAACCAGCTGGAGCCTCCCACAGCCCACATGGAGCCCCTGCCAGGCTGTGGACAGCCCCCAGGCCTGCTACATAGGACTGCACTGGGTACAGCTGGGCTCCAGGGCCAGCAAAACTGCAACATGGATATCCACTGAGAAGCACAAAAGGACACAGGGGTAGTGAATGGCTGCTGGGCCCTGAGTGGCCATCCCCTCCTCATGCCAGTTTGGGCTTTGAGAGGACACCCCCAAGTTCAGGACTGCTGCCATTTGGCTGCCCTCCAGGACCCCGAGTAACTGACATACCTCTTTAGGAGCTAGGCTCCTGGGGGACAAGGGGTTGTCGCTAAGAGAACCATGGCATGTAGTTGCACAGCTGTGTACTGAACAAGTACCTGGCTGAGTGGCAACAGGTGCTAAGAGACAGGCTAGATTCTGCCTTGCAGGTGAGGAGCTCCGGTGTCCGGCTGCCCTGTCTTCCCACACATTTGCTCATTGGGAACTGTGCTCAGTGGGGCATCCCTCTAACAGACAACTTGTTCTCATTCTCAAAGAAGATGTTGTCTTCCTCTGGTTGCTTGGCGGGAGGGAGACTCAGCCTTTGTCGTCAGCCCTCGACCCTGTGCTCGTGTCTAGCTGCCCATCTATCAGAGTCCTCTCCACCTCTCTGGCATTTTCCTGGTCTATCCCTATAGACTTCTCTCTTCTGAGGCCAAAAGTGGGACCCAGAAGTCCTGCTTTAATCTGTGTTCCCATTTTAGAGAGGTAACCAGACCCAGGAAACTCAGTAACTGGTCTCTCGCCACGCCTGCCCTCTGGCCCTCCCCTCCCCTCCCCTGCATCCCAGCTCCACCCTGGCCCGACTGATCACTATCCTAGACAGCACAAACTGAGGAGCTTATCTCAACAGGGCAGGAACCAATGGTGCATCTTGTCTGCTGAGCCTCAGAAGCTCAACAAGTCCCTCGACTCCAAATCTGGCCTTGAACCCTCTACCCAGACACACCCTAGCTCGATCCCTTTGCCGAGCACCACCCTGCCGCACAAAGACTGCAATTCTGTGCTGATTCAGTGTTCTTTATTTCCTTAGGAAAGTAACTGGGGGGATCTTGGGGACCACAGGGAAAGCAGCTTGCCCCATCACGACAAACCTGGGTAGAAGGAACAAAGACAAGGTCTGAGGGAAGGCCCCAGGGTGAACACTCTTCAGCAGAAACAAAGGGCATCCTGACTCCCATCCCTCAAAGCCTAGCTTAACCCAGGGCTTGGGAAGGGAGCTGGCCAATGATGTCTTCCCCTGGGGAGGGGGTGCAGGAGGGTATCCTGTTCCCTTACCCCTCCAGATTCAACTGGAAGCCGTGTAGCGGTTGCTATGAGGTATGTCTCGGTAGTAGGGGTCAACTGAAGTCAAGGTTCTGCGGGAAGAAAGGAAGCTGATAGTGGGTGGGGGACCAGGCTTGCGCCTCTCTCCTCTGCCTCCCTCCCTGAGATCCCAAGAGCCTGCAAGGCCCAGACAAGGACAGCCAAACCACAGACATTCTCTGCCTGCCAACTGGAGCCTTTACTGTCCAAGTGGAGGTTTGGAAGAACTGAGCAGGAGTCACAGGAGGGGCAGGCCCACAGTTCATTCACTAGACAGAGCCGAGGGAATGAATCTGGGCAGGTAGGAGGCCAGAGGAAACGGCCTCACAGATACCACAGCCTGGAAGAGGCCGCCAAGCGAGGAAACCGGACAGCGGCAGAGCTGAGGGGGCATGCTACCTTGCAACATGGGGGTGCAGGTGCCGCAGGGTCTCCGTGGGGTTGGGGGTGGCATCCATGCGGGTAACCGGCTCATTGAGGGCGTAGCCTCCTGCTTTCTGGGGCTGGATGCCGCCTCGAGTCCAGCCTTCTCGGTCCAGCCCCTTGGGGATGTTCTCAAAGTACCTAATATAGTACAAGGGTCGTTGGCCACCACTCACCTCTTTCTGAGGCCTGCCCCACCCTTCACTACCAACTGATCTTGGGCCTCGGAGCTCTTCAGTCCCCTCGCCTCTGCCCATACACCTGAGGCCTTGCCCACCAAGGACATTCTCACTCAGGAAGCCTGTTCTCGTTCCTGGAGCTGAGTGCCTCTCCCTCGCTCCAAAGCTGAGACAGATGTGAAGAGCAATGAAGAGGATCTGTGGTATACCAACCTGTGACCCTGCCAGAACCCAGGGAGGAGCCCTGCTCCACCAGGCTCCCCTAAGCCTCTGCTTTCCTTCCATCCACCCAAAGAGCTGAGACTTAGGCCAAGTTTTGAGACACAAAATGACTAAGACTTGGACCCCACTCTTGGCTTATGAAGATAGAGTGCCAGGATGCCCATAGGTCCATTTGGAAATCAGTGATTACAACCCCTGGGGGTTTGGGGATCTCCAGCAAGAAACAGGATGCCTGATACCTGGCAGGAATTCCTGACAGGTAATGGGGGCGGGTGTGTGGGCAGGGTAGGGACTTGCAGTAAAGACTATTGCCTGAGGAGGGCCTATGGGGGCCTCAAAAGGGGAGCGGTCACCTAAAGAGGGACAGATCTTTGTCCCCCAACACCCAAAATGCTCCCTTTTCCCCATCGCCTTTATGAGAAGGAGAGAAGTTACTGTGCTCCCAAGCTGAGGCCCAAGGGTTTAGCTCAGAAGCCACCAAAGGCTCTTCTAGCTCAGACCTCTATTGCTGGCTGGTCCTCAGTCAGGGTACTCTGCAGTCTAGACTCCAATGCTACCTTCTTACAGCACCCTCATCCCAGCTTCCTGTTCCTCCTCTCCGCCCATGTGATCACATGGTTTGCCCACCCGACCTAGGCTAATATCTGCCCTCTGTCAAGACTCTGAAAACAGGAAGGACCCTAGAACAGGAGTAGCAGAAGGGAAGCCTGACAAGCCAGAGGAACTTGGAAGACTCAGGTATTGGGGGACAGTAGGTGCGTGTGTGTGTGTGTGTGTGTGTGTGTGTGTGTGTGTGTGTGTGTGTGTGTTGATGAGAGGTGTGCTGGGAGGAACCCTGGCTTTCCCAACTCTAGGATTCTGCTTCCCCCGCTCCCCAAAAAATACTTCCTGTTGGAATGGGCTAATAAATGTGTGATTCTAGCACTCAGGAGACAAAGACAGAAGGAGTTATTGCCACAAGCTCTAGGCCAGTCTGGTCTACAGAGAAAGTTCCAGGCAATTCAGGGCCACATAGCAAGACTGTCCTTTTTCTGCTGCTCCTAGATGCGTCCCCCACCCCCCGGCCCTGGTCTCAGAAGCTGCCCCCCCCCCATCTCTTTGGCTGCCTCCCCTGGAAGCCCTCCTCCAGGCCTGAGTCATGGATCAGAGCTTACCTGCTGAGCGAGCACTGAGCCTACCTGGCATGTGGTGGATGCAGTAACTTAGCAACTGATGTTTTTTGCTGCTGCTGCTGCTGCAGACCCCTGCATTCGTTTACCATTCCCGAGCCCACCAGACTGGTCCTAGTATCTTATCTGCCTGTCTGTGAGAGCGCCCTCCCTTGGAGCTGCTAGACCTGCTTCTCCTGAACAAGGAGCCCCCAGGAAACGTAATGTCACCTTGGGGACAGCTTTTCAGCTAGTGACTAATGGGTCTGGGATGTGATTGTCCTGGCTCTCACCCTCAGGTGGGGACAGCTCGGAGCTGTGTGCCTTACACTTTTGTCTAGAGTTTCTGCCACAGGACAGCTGGCCTCATAACAGCCCATCACTGTTGCCTTTCCTTTGCATTCAACTTCCATAAGCCCCCTAAAGACCACTCTGCCAGTGAGGGGCTGGCATGGGATGCTCGGCTGACGGTCCGTTTCTGGGAGAGTTCAGTGTGGGTCTTGGTTCTCCTTCCAGAGGTTATGGCCTCATTACTTGCCCTGCCTCATTTACAGTCTGTCAAATGGGTCTCAGCCTTCAGCCCGGAGGGGAGCCTTACCCTTGGTTGTAGGTAGTCAGGTACCGCTGATCTCTGTCAGACTCATAGGAGCCCCGGACATAGCTGGGGTTGTTAATCGTGAATCCTGTGGGCTCCTGCACAAGATGAAGACAGGATGTTCAGGACTCAGGCGCCGTTCTTAGGGGTAGGGGTGGGTGTGGCGCTGTTACCTTGTTCCCCACAGACTCCCTGCCAAGCAGGGCAACATTAGTCTGTTGCATCCGCTGGGGTGGCTGGTAGGACCTGTGGCTCATGCTGGTGGGCTGTGGACTTGGAGTAGGCATCTGTAGGGAGTAGAGCCACAAAATGGGAGGCTGGATGGCTAGCTGAGGTCGTAAAACTGAGGAAGGATGGGCAGGGTGCTTCCACACCCTGACAAATCATTCCAAGTTTCAAAACACACCTCTCTGCCCCAGTCCCCAGCTTTTTTTTTTTTTTTTTTTTTTTTTTTTTTGGTTTTTCGAGACAGGGTTTCTCTGTGTAGCTTTGCGCCTCTCCTGGAACTCACTTGGTAGCCCAGGCTGGCCTCGAACTCACAGAGATCCGCCTGCCTCTGCCTCCTGAGTGCTGGGATTAAAGGCGTGCGCCACCACCGCCCGGCTCAGTCCCCAGCTTTACGTTCCATCTGAGACACCCTTCATCTGCCTCTCCAGATAGTCTGCCTGCTCCCATTCTTCCCTGCTGGGCCCCTGTCACTCACTCTGGGGTTCAAGGTCCTTTCATTCACTCGGCTGTATCCTGTGTCTCGATCAGAGCCTCTGGCCAGCACAGGCAGAAACTCACTTCCCTGAAGGAGCAAAGCAGCCATGAGTACCACCCCTTCACAATTCCAAGCCAGGTGCAATTGTCCCCACAGGTGGCCCTGGCCCCCTAGGAGCACAGCACTTACCTGAGGGTGACTTATTGGGAGGTAGTCTGACTTGGTGACACTCCGTCCTGGCTGGAGGATCTGGAGAGGGGTGCACAGTGGGAAATCAGCCTAGCCTCCCTTGCCCTCAGTGGCTCCCACACCCTCTGATTCCAGCCCCCACTGTGCCAGGCATGCAGAGGGGTTCTGTACGGACGGGTGTGAGCAGTGCACCTGAGGAATAAGTGGAGTTTGGGTGGAATGACCAACCCCATGGTCCTGAATGGGAGCCAGCAGGGAAAGTTTCCATCTGAGCGTTGAGTGACCTTGGCCCTGCCCCCTCACTTACTTGGACCTCAGTATTCTCATCTATAAAGGGATGCCCTGAACCACGGTAGTGGTGTTCTTTAATGCTCTTTCACTCCATACTTGACTGGAGGGCTTTGTGTCAGAAGTTTAAAAAGTGACTGCAGACCCCTAGTCTTGAGAATTTCAATGCTCCTGAAACAACACTCACAGGGTCCCCGGGAAACGCCTGTGAGGGTGGCTGGAAGACGATGGGATTCTTGGTAGACTCTTCAGTGAACCCAGTTTCTTCTTTGGAACCGATTGTCTTCTTGAGCAAGAGATCTGCAAAAGCCACAGTTCTCTGTGTCCCAGCAGGAGAGGGACAGACTCCAGGGTCGAGGCCAGGAAAGCAGAAGGAAGAATAGGAACTAACAGGCCAGGAGTAGCCGTGGTCAGGCCCTAGTGACCCTGCTACATCAGCAGGCCAGGGCACTGAGATCAGCCCCGGGACCCAGCTCCCTCAAGCCACCTGGATGTCTGTCGTCCTTTCTCCCCTGGTGGCTTCTGAGAACTGTACTAGCTCCAATCCCCCTGGAGTCTCCCCAAGGGATTGGAGAAGGAAGGCCGAGCTTGGGGGGGGGGGGCTACCTGGGTGGTTTGGAGTCTCCTTGATATACTTGGAATTGTACTCAGAAGTCATGAAGCGTGGGCCCTGGAACACACAAGCCAGGGCAATAGGGACACAGTGGGCCAGGGTGGAAGGTGAGCATTCCGTGACGGTGGTGGCAGCTCTTTGGATATATGAACTCCCAGTGAGCCTTAGAGGAGGAGACTAGCACAACACCCCGAAAGACATCTAATACGCCTGATGAGGCATGCCAGATGCCTCCATGATAATTCCAAGTCACGCACCATGCTGAGTTCCTGGAAATGACCCTGAGGAACTCACACAGAAGAAAGGGGGGTCGTGATGAAGGGGGAAAAGCTGATGGAATACACGTAAGCTTGGTCCTGGGACACACGGGACAGGGCAGGGTATGGTGGCCACTTGGATGCAGTTGGATAACTATCAAATTGAAAATGCCTTGCTCTCTACAGTGTTTCACGGGGGCCCGAGCCCACATGCAGTAGCTCCCTGAGAGAGTAATCACAGGTCCAAGCTCTGCAGGGGGAGGAGGCCGGTGTGGTCCCACAGCCCTTCCCATTCCAGCCAGAGCAGACATCCACTCACATAGTGCGAGTTCTCCCACTCCATAGAGCCCTTGCCCTGCTGCTGGTGGAGCAGGGGAACCTCCTTGGGCTCCAGCCCTGTGATGGTCTGAGGCCCGTGATCCTGGGTGTCGAAGTGGACCTTCCTCACCTGGAGGAGGGAGTGCAAGTGATTGACCTGGCAGGTGAGGGGTGCCGATCACTGTCCCCCTCCATTCCACAGACCACCTTCACGGCAGTCTATGTGGCTCTGGTACGGTGCAGCCAGGGGGTCCCTCCTGCATCAGAGTTTGCAATGTCTTGCTCACAGTGACTCTCACACCCTGACAGCGGGTCCATAGGGACGTCGCGTCCTCAGGCTGCTGCAAGCCCTCAGCTCCTTGTTGAGCCTCACAACCAGAGACTCCTGCCTCAGGGCCTTTGCACAGATGTACTGCGGGGCACACACATCCCTTTGATAGCTAGAGGGATGATGCAGCCTCTTTTGAACCTTGCCCAGTGTCTCCATAGTAACCTCTTTCCCAGCCCTTGGGCTTGTATTTCATCTTCCTTCCTCACGTATTTTCCTCTGCTCTTACTCCTTCTGATTTTTTTTTAAAGATTTATTTATTTATTATGTATACAGCATATATTCCTGCAGGCCAGAAGAGGGCACCAGATCTCATTACAGATGGTTGTGAGCCACCATGTGGTTGCTGGGAATTGAACTCAGGACCTCTGGAAGAGCAGTCTGTGCTCTTAACCTCTGAGGCATCTCTCCAGCCCCTCCTTCCGATTTTTTAAAATAAAAAGATTTATTAGTGGGGCTGGAGAGATGGCTCAGCGGTTAAGAGCACTGGCTGCTCTTCCAGAGGTCCTGAGTTCAATTCCCAGCAACCACATGGTGGCTCACAACCATCTGTAATGAGATCTGGTGCCCTCTTCTGGTGGGCAGGCACACATGCCTATATAGTAATAATTAAATCTTTTTAAAAAACAGATTTATGCCGGGCGGTGGTGGCGCACGCCTTTAATCCCAGCACTCGGGAGGCAGAGCCAGGCGGATCTCTGTGAGTTCGAGGCCAGCCTGGGCTACCAAGTGAGTCCCAGGAAAGGTGCAAAGCTACACAGAGAAACCCTGTCTCGAAAAACCAAAAAAAAAAAAAAAAAAAAAAACAGATTTATTAGTATTTTATGTGTCTGTGCTTATATATGTCACATGTAGACAGGTGTCCACAGAGGCCAGATAAGGGCATCAGATATCCTAAAGCTGGAGTTGCAGGCAGTTATGAGTCTCCTGATGTGGGTGCTGGGAACTGTACTCACATCCTCTGGAAGAGCAGCAAACACCCTTAATCTCTGAGCCATATCTCCTGCCATCATCATCAAAGTTGAGATACAGTCTCATGTGGCTCAGGCTGGCCTCAAACTTGATATGTAGCTAAGGATAACTTTGAACTCCTTATCCTGCCTCCTCCATCTCCCCAGTGCTGGGATTACAGGTAAATACCACTATGCCTGGTTTATGAAGTGCTGGGGATGGAACCCAGAGTCTCATGGATGTTAGGCAAGCACCCTAAGCACTGAGCTACAGCCTAAGCACACTCCCTCCAAAGTCAAAATGTGTTCAGAACAGATTGGCTGGATGAAGGAACAGCCATCCTCAGGACCACGGTGGTGACTTGAATGGTGGCGATAGACAACAGAAGCAGAGAAGATGGGGGTGATTATGCGCGGGTGGGAGGTGGGGAGAGTAGTGGCAAAGGCTCTGAACAGGAGTAGGACCCTGGCATCTGGGAGGATGGAGTAGAGGGGAGGGTGGTGACAGGGCTGTGGGGAGAAATGGAGGGGAGGGTGGCGGTGGGGACAGCGTGGATGACGGGAAGGTCACACTGGGGAGTGCTCCCCCACCCAAGACTGTCATCTGAGCTTTGTGCGATGGTTGGAAGCACTGTTCCTGCTTGCTCGAAGGAACCCACCCTCCCTGCCTTCCTGCACACATCCTGGGTTCCCTCCTTCCCAGCATGGGCCCAGCACTGACCTCCTTGGAGAGCGGCCCCGAATTGAGCTTCTCTCGCCCATAGCCAGAGGTGGTCTGGTACAGGTTCCAGGGCAGGGAGTGCTTGCCATCGGGCACTTCTAGGGGAGAGTAGCTCTGACTGGTCACAGACTTGGAAGTGTCCCGGATTTGTTCCCTAAGGGGCAGGAGGAGGTAAGCGCTGTGACCTCCGGCGCCATCTGCCCGCCTTTCCTGCCTTTGTTCTCGGGCTGAGGGCTGCCAGGCTTTGCCTTGGAGCGCGGGGCAATGACATCTCTGGTAGCTGAAATCCAGCAGGGCAGAGGTGGGAGGAAAGGGGGGCAACGGAAACCGTACCCCACGGCTGGATTCTCCAGGGTGTCCAGGTGGGGCTGGTAGGAGACCAGGGGCCGATAGTTGGACTTGTAGCCTGTGCCTACGTGGCTCCCCATTCGGGGCTTGAACTCCTCCCGACCTGCCAGGGAGCAAGACAGGGTCAAAGGTCATCAGAAAAGGAGGCGTGGCTTCCAGTGTCAGCATCCCCCAGGGCCCAGGAGCCACTAAGCCAGGGGAATACCCAACACCCTAGGTGATGGGAGCTGGGTAGACCTGGCCCTTCAGGGGACTATGATGGCAGGAAACAGAGCCAATGGCGTGGGGACACAAGAACCATGTGGCAGACTCACTGCAGTGACAAGACAAGGGGGTGGCTGGACAAGGCCAGCTGGATAGTGTGAGCCCTTGGGTTCCGGGAATAGTAGAACAGCTCTGTGCGGCAGGTCACCGTAGTAGGATTTTCCTAGAGACTGTGCCTCTCCTGGCCCCTCTTCCCACCCAGGGTCCCACATCGGGGGGTCCTCACCATAGGCTGTGCAGTAGCTGGTAGCATAAAACTTCAGAGGGTCAGAGCACCCCCCCGAACTCATCTTCACATAAGGAGAGACAACCCCGAGAGGGAGTTTTCCCATCATGATGCTGTGGGGCAGGGCCCCGCAGGCCTGAGAAGAAACCCGGGAGGCCCTCAGGAGTCCTGGTCCCAGGCTCCAACCCCAGCAGGGGCAATCACCCCCACAGACTCGAGTCCTTCTTGTAAGGCCCCTGTTCCCGTTTCTGGACACTGCACCTCAAGCCAAAGGAAGAACCCATCTTGAATTCTCACACTCTCACACGTGTGGCTTGTCTCACACCAGCTTTCAAATGCCGCCCCCATTTTAAAGCCAAGAGGCTTCAGTGCCGAGGAATAAACTGAAGCTCTTGACAAGAGCCAAGAGCTGGGATTCAGACCCGGGGTATCTGAATCCTAGTCCTCTGGTCTGACACCACCCCACACCCACACCCACACACACACACACACACACACACACACACACACACACACACACACGCGTGTGTCTTATGGAGTACATGACCAGATCACTGCCTACCTGGGACTTCTTCTCTCCTGTGAGACATACCCCTCACCTCCATCTTTTACTCAGTTCCTTCCCCACCCCGCTCCCTCTGGAAGCTCACTGTGCTCTCCTGGGGCCTTAGACAGTAGGCCCCACCCTCACCTGCCCTCTGCAGCTGTCTCTGAGGTCGGCAGAGGCCACAGGAGGCAGGAGCTGCTGAGAAGCCGGCCCTCCTGAGGTGGAGATGGCCAAGCTAGAAGAAACAGAGTGTTGCTTGGCAACCAGCACCTAGCAACAGCGTCCCAAGCCTCTGAAGCCCTTCTCAAGCCATGGCCCACTGAAGGGCTGACCTGCCCAAGAGGGGAGCGTCAGGCATGGCCCAGACTTGGTCCTATCTCCATGACTCTGGGCCCAGCTGCCTGCACAAGACCACGAACAGTTGTTTGTCCTAACTGACGTGAAATAAGCGATAACCCTGGACAATCATTCCCGTTTATAGAGTACCCACTTCTCACCAGACACATTACATCCTTTATCTCCATCCTCCTATCGGCTCTTCCAGGTAGCTATTATTATCCTCTCTTCGCTGGGGAACAAGAGGCTTAGATAGGCAAAGCAGCTCGACCAGCCAGAGATCTCAAAATCAAAAAAATAACCCAATTGAGATTCCATGTGGGTGGATCCTGATCCCATTCTTATGCCTCTTGGTAAATTAATGTTTACTCTGTTCTGCTCCAGCCAAATCTGTGCTAAGCTCTTTACACACATTACCTCTTACAATCTCCCAGACTCCCCCATGAGCTTGGGGCTCTTGGTATATGGCCAATAACCGCAGCAGCTCCAACCAGGCTTGCTGGCTTTCATAAGGTGTCTTTCCTTTTCAGGACCTCACTTCTCCATCTTAAGTATGTAACTTCTGGCAGGAAAGTGTGGGTCCAGCTCTTGATGGAAGGAAGGGGGCAACACTGTTACTTACCTGCAAGCTATTGTCTCCAGGCAGCCCCCAGCCAGCTCCCCGGGATTGCCCTAACAGCCTGCATGCCTCCAGTTGGTTTTCAGCCTTGTAAACACTGTGACAGTTGGATCTCTAGGAGGAGAGGGGGCACTCTGATCAGGGTCTGCCAATTATTGGGGTGCAAGTTCTGCCATCACTGCTGCTTTCAGTCAATGCTGCGGCCCAAATGGAACTTCAAATCATTTCATTTTGAACACACCGGGGGTTAACAGCCAGCTGTAGATTCTCTGCCTTCAGCTGTCATGAGTGTGTGAACTTCTCTTCTGGGACAAGTGACCTGTGAGGAAAAGGAACAGAAAGAGAAAGGGGCTGCCCTGCCTCAGATATCTGCACGTCACATTAGCCCTACCAGCACCAGGGATCATGAGCACTTCATACCACGACAGAGAAGCCCTGGCTTCAGAACTGACCCTCGTCTAGGAGGGCGTCTAGGAGGGCTTCAGGACAAACCGAGGCACACCGGATTCTCACCCTCCAAAGTCATGACTCAGCCCAGAGGTCAGGGGCACTCAGCCTTGCCTCCACCAAGCAGCTCCAGCTTGCCAACAGAGAGGCTCCTGGGCACTCCACACAGGAATCACGGGAAGATTGAGAAGGTCATCGGTGGGGCACGCCCCGGGCAAAGGCAGAGAGCAGTCAGTGCTGCTCCGCCACCCCTGGGGAAGAGGTCACAGCCTGAGCTCAGGTTCTGAAGCTGGGTGGTACGGGCCGTGGCTCTGCCACCAAACACATATGAAACTTGGTCCAGGGTGTGTGTGCCTTAGTAGCCCTTTCTGGAAGACAGGGACAATAATGACAACTGCCTGTGGGTTGCAGCACAAACGAAGCACTTAGCCAAGCACCAGTGCATGAAAAAGGCCATCTACTGAGCTAAGGAAAGCCCTGGAGGGAGATGCCGTGTGTGTGTGTGTGTGTGTGTGTGTGTGTGTGTGTGTGTGTGTGTGTAAACGAATGTATGTACCAACACCGTATGCAAGTGCGTGCCAGAGGGCAGCCTCAGTGTATGACCTTAGGCTCTGTCTTGGTTTCTTTTTCTGTTGTTTTGACAAGATACTCTGAAAAAGGCAAGCTAAGGGTTTATTGGGCTCTCAGTTCAAGCATACAGCCCAGCAAGGCAGAGAAGTCAGGGTAAGAGAGGCTTGATATAGCTGGTTTCATTACATGTACAACTAGAGAGCAGAAATCAGGGTCTGGAGAGGTGGCTCAGTGGTTAAGAGCACTTCCTGCTCTTTCAGAAAACACCACTTCAGATGACTCACAGTCATCTGTAATTCCAGCTCCAGGATATCCTATACCCTCTAAGAAAACAGCCAATGAATACATCTTACTGTTCAGCTAGCTTTCTCCATTTTACATAGTCCAGGTTCCTCCCCAGGACAGGAAATGGTACGTCCTTAATTTAAATAGATCTTCCCCGTCGGTTAATCCAGGGGCAGAGGCAGGGAGACCTCTGTGGGTTTGAGGTCAGCCTAGTCTAATATCAAGTACCAGGTCAGCCAGGCCTAAAGAGACAGACCTTGTATCAAAAAACAAAACAAAATAACCCTTCCTATAAGCATACCCTGTAGCCCATCTCCCAGTAAATGCTAGGTCCTGTCAAGCTGACAATGAACACTGACCACCGTAGGCTCCTTCCACATTTTGTTTGAGACACAGTCTCTCACTGGTCTGGAACTTTGCCACATAAGTCATGCTATCTGGTCCCCGAGCTTCCAGGAATCTGCCTGTCTCCCATCCTGCATTGGCTGGAATTACAAGTCCATTCCTCCACACACAGCTTTATACGTTGTAGCAGGCTTTCTTGGACTGCCAGCCCCCAGATCATGACACAGAGACTTATTATTATTAATTATGAATGCCTGGCCTTAGCTTAGGCTTGTTTCTAGCTAGCTCTTTTTTTTTTCTTTAACTTAAACTAACCCATTTCTCTTAATCTACGTGCTGCCCCGAGGCTCGTTTACCTGATCTTTATACTGTCCATCCTGCTTTCCTGCTTCCTCCGTATCTGGCTGGCTCTGGCGGGCTGGCCAGTTCCCCTTTGCTCTCTGCCCACCAGCCCCCCCCCCCATTCCTCTTCTGCTTATCTATTGGATGTTCAGCTTTTTATTAAACCAATCAGGTGCTTAGGTAGGCAAAGTGAAACAGCAGCACATCTTTACAAGTTAAACAAATGCAGCATAAACAAAAGCAACACATCTTTACATAGCTAAATAAAAGCAACACATCTTTACATAGCTAAATAAATGCAACACATCTTTACATAGCTAAATAAAAGCAACACATCTTTACATAGCTAAATAAAAGCAACACATCTCTACATAGCTAAATAAACGCAACACATCTCTACATAGTTAACCAGTTATTCCATTCCACAACAATACTCGGTTTCCAGGGATCCAAACTCAGACCTTCATGCTTGTGAGGCAAGTGCCTTACCTACTGAGCCATGTCCCTGTTCTTTAGGCAAAGGGTTGAGGCAAACAGTTAAAGACAGGAATCCCACAGGTTCTCAGACACAGTCATGGGATGGGGTGGAAGGAGCTCTGCTCTGAGTCTGAGCTCAAAACTGTCTCCTCTGTAGGACTATTCTGAGCCTGTTTCTGCCTCTGCAAGCTGGGAGGACACATCTGGCTCTCAAGGTCAGGGGCTTTGGTGAGATAACATACCTGACAACCATGTCTGGCAATCTGCACGGGCAGAGGGGAAAGAGGACTCTCCACCAGGAAGGAAACAGCAAATACGAAGTGGTCTTCAGCCTGGGTTCTGAGACAGATTCTGTGTGTCTGGGTCCTGTACAGGGAAGAGAGGTGGGAGGAAAGTTCTAGATAGCCCCTTTGGGGCTACAGAAGTAACTGCTTAGGGCTGGCAGTCCCAGGTTGCTGCAGACCTTGTTTTCTGTTATGCAGCGACATCTAGTGGCTGTCACCCAGAACTGCGGGTGAGAACATTAATAGAGCTGGGACTCCTTGGAGGAGCTTGCAGAGTGGACAGATGGCCAGAGTCTGGTTCACCTACGCACCCCCGCACACCCACTCTCCAGAACAAACTCAATAGGCCTGGATCTCACGAGTGGCTGAAGCCTAAGGGCTGCCCACATGGATGAAGGTCCTTGCAAATTATGTGACTTGGGCCCCTCCGTGTACCTAGGCTTTTCTACTTCTACAGAGAAGCTAACAATCCTTTCAATTGAGGTTGAAAACCCAGGACCCACATCACCCACATTCTTCCCATAATCGTTCCTATTTATTAACTACTGTCTCTGTGCTGGGCACTTATGGAAACCCCCTCAGGTGCCTGCCCTGAGGAGATTTCTCCCAGAGTCCTCGGGAAGACGCTACAAGCAGCGGGGGTACTAATCTGAGGGGTATCAATGAATCTACTTAAACGAAACTCTTCAGTCCATTCACTTTGTTCTTCTAAGACAAAATTCTATCTCCACAGCTTCAGTTGTGTTCTCATACTTAGCTCCTCTCTGTCCCTTCTCCTCCTGTCCTCTCATAGTTCTAAGTTCTCTCCATCTCGTTCTCATCTTTGTCTTCATTCATATCTCCATCTTCGTTCCTTCTTCTCCTCTTCCCATAACCCGTCTCCCTACACATACCATCAGCAATCCTCTGCCCTGCTGCTTCTGGTCGGGCCGGGTGAGTCTTCTCGGTAGCTAGGAAACCTGCTTGAATGTACCTGGTAAGAAAAAAGCCCTTCATTCTGGGCTAATTGTTTTAGGGGAACTCTGGGGATGCCATTTGGCGTGAGGAAGAAAGGAGGGTCTGAGCTTAATTTGCACAAGAAACAAAGCTATGTACCTAATGTCCGCCTTATCCGACTGACCTGGGTGATGTCTCCGTATAGATATTTACCTTAATTCAGGAGACTAGCAGGTAGTCTGGAATGCTTATTCTGTCTGCCACTTACTTGTCTTTGGATGTTTGAGAGGTAACTCGGATAAAATACACTGTTAGAAGTTCTTAGAAGAATTAATTGGAAAAGCACACGAGAAAATCATTGCAGGAACTGGGTAATATATATTTAAAAGCTAGTGTCACCGAGACGCCTTGAGGCTTGGCTTTTCCTCTGGAGGAGCCCTGCTTCTTCCAGACATTAGCCTTGGCTATAGTCGGCTGAATTCCTGCTTCATGTTTTTGCGGCCCACAGCAGGCACCGACCTAGGAAACATCTGGCGTTTTACTTTTGAGATAGGGCTTCATGTTGACTTGCTGTGTAGCCACTGGTGGCCTTGAATCTGTGTTCCTGCTGTCTCTACTTCCCAAGTGCTGGATCACAGGCATGGGCTACTTGCTCAGTTGATCCAGTGCTAGGGCTTTAACCCAGGGCTTTGTGTATGCTGGGCAAGCACTTTAAGAAGTGAGTTACACTCCCAGTCCTCTCCCCACTACATCTCATCAATTTTTGCTCCAGTCCTACCAGCCAGGAATTATTGTTAATAAGCCTACTTTACAAATGGGGAGGCCGACTGCAGTCTCACAGGCAGGAAGAGGTGGATCTTGGCTCCAAATTCAGCTTTAACTCAAGAGTCCGTTCCCTTCCTGCCGGGAAATCCTCTGCAGAGTGCAGGGACTGCGGCGGTAAGCTCTGCCACCACTTGGTTCAGCTTAATGGTTTTGCAAAGCAATGGCTGCCTTGGGCAGGAGGGCAACATCCTCCTCTTTTGTAGATCCGAATCAGTTCAGATATTTACGCTCTTGGGCTACAGGTCCCCATAAAAGGGCTAAATGGAGCATGTAAGATGTCACGCCATCAAGCATGCATGGTTTCACCTTGGTCGGTTCATCTCTATGGCTGATCTTGGAGCGCAGAGCCAAGAAGAGACAGGCCAGTAGAGTCCAGCTTAATGGAAGGGTACCATCTAACAGGGGCATTCAAGCAAGAGCCTCACAGGTTGACGGTAACAGCAGGCCGATTGGGATTTGCTGGGTACCAGAAGCCATCTTGATCATTCCCCACATATTAGCACATCTAACCCTCACTACATGCAAGTGGAAAAGATCAGATCCTCCCCATGGGTGAAGAGGCGCAGAGAGACTGCCTGCCTTATCTGGGGTCACGCAGCTAGTAAAGGAAGCAGCTAGTAAAGGAAGCAGCCACTATTTGAAGCAGGTTCACCTGCCTCCAAGGCCACACTGCTAACCACTTTGATAGCACCTCGTGGGTTGTGTTAGAGGTTCTCTGAGCTCCTTTCAAAAAATCTTCCTTTTGATGACATGGTTTTTTTCATCCTTTTTTTGTTAGGTTGGTTGGTTTTTTGTTTTTTGTTTTTTGGTTTTTTTTGTTTTGTTTTGTTTTGTTTTTTGAGACAGTGTCTCTGTATAACCCTGGCTGTCCTGGAACTTGATTTGTACACCAGGCTGGCCTCTAACTCGGAGATTCACCTGCCTCTGCCTCCTGAATGCTGGGATTAAACGTGTGCACCACCACTGTCCAGTCTTAATCAAAAAAAAAAAAAAATCAGAAGTGGGAAGCCGGGGGATGCGGATGTAGCTCAGTTGGTAGAGTGCTTGCCTAGCATGCATGAGGCCCTGGGTTCGATCCCCAGCACTGTATAAAACTAGTGATGCCACCACTCAGTGGCACAAGTGTGCAATCACAGCACTCAGGAGGTCAAAGCAGGAGGATCCTAGAAGTTCAATGTCATCCTCTGCTAGATAGTGAATTCAAGGCCAGTTTAGGCTACAGGAAACCTTAATTCAAAAGAAAATAAATGAAGATATTTAAGAGCCCTAACTTTGGGGCCTTATGGACATGCCTTTATATCAGAGATCTGTCACAGACCGGCCAAGGAGGCTTGTCTAGTCATGACAGTAGGAGGTGGCTGCTTCCTGGGCTCAGTAAAGAGAGATGAAACAGCCAGAGAGTGAAGGAAAGTCTGAATGGTGCCACATGATGGCCGTGGGGGAGTGGTGGGTGATGGGACTGTGTAGACAGATCATGTATCCAGAGACGCCAGTGGACAGGGCTCCATCTCTAGTTTCTCTGCACTGGAACCAGCAAGCCTTAGTGAGGAAGGAATGGCAGAACAGGACCAAACTTTCAAAACTGCTTCGAGAGACTGGAGTAGCAGGCTGGTCAGTAGCATGTTTTCCAGGCAAGATGAGGACCTGAGGTCAATCCCCAGAACCCACATTTTCTAAAAGGAGGGAAGGATGGAGAGATGGCTCAGCACATGTTGCTCTTCAGCCGGGCGGTGGTGGCACACACCTTTAATCCCAGCACTTGGGAGGCAGAGCCAGGCAGATCTCTGTGAGTTTGAGGCCAGCCTGGGCTACAGAGTGAGTTCCAGGAAAGGCGCAAAGCTACACAGAGAAACCCTGTCTCGAAAAAAGCAAAAAACAAACAAACAAAAAAAACAAACAAACATGTTGCTCTTGCAGAGGACCCAGGTTTAGTTCCCAGTACCCACATGGTGGTTCACAATCATCTCTACTCCAGTTCAAGGAGATCCGATGCCATCTGACCTCCACAAGCACCATGAACACATATGGTGATGTTGTGTGACCAAACCTTTCCTGGGGAGACACAACATATACATCTACTCACCCCAGGTAGGCAGCCCTTGACAGACAAAAGTACCAGAATCCTATCTACCATCAAAGTCCAACTTGATTAACCAGTGAGTTTTACTGAGGTTAGTGACAGGTGTGTGGTGAAGGGTAACTTACAGGAACCAAAATGATTCAGACAGTTGCATCACCAAAGCCCACCCCAGCATGGGTGACAGTTCACAAAGCAGGGAACCTGGAGCACACTGAACAGCCTGTAGGCAGCTCAAAAAGTTGAAGAGTGTCCTTTCCAGGTGCCTCAGTTGGTCTAAACCTCACCCAGGCAGCTCAGTTGGTTTCTGCTTCTTCCAGGAAGCTGGTCTGGTCTCAAGAGTCTTCTTTGCAGCCTGGCTTGTCTAAGAGGGACTCTCAGCTTTTATAGCTGGCACAGAGAGGCACAGTGAATCTGATCAGTTTCAGGGACTTCCTGAAGCTATTTTGAGTCCTTTACCATTCTGCTTAAAGAACTTTCCTGCAAGATGGAATGCTTCAATCTCAGAGGAAACTATTGTGTGAACATGTGTGTGTGTGTGTGTGTGTGTGTGCACACGCGCGCGCGCGCGCGCGCGCACACACACACACACACACACACACACACACACACACACACACACCACACATTAAAAAAAAGCCAGATATGGTAGCATATGCCTGTATTCCTATCATTTGGAAAGCAGAGATAAGAGGACGCTTGCTTGGAGCTCGCTAGTCCACTGGCCCAGCCTACTGGGCAAGTTTCAAGGCAGTGAGACACCCTGTCTCAAAACACAAGGCCAACTATGGAAACAGTTTGGTCAGTAAAGTGCTTGTCACGCAAGCATGAGGACCTGAGCTTGATCTCCCAGAGACACACGAAAAAGTTGGGGACAGCAGCCTGTGCTGGTAATCCCAGCCCCGAAAAAGGAGAGATGGGGATGGATCGCTGGGGCTCACTGGCCAGCATCTAGCTGATCTGTGAGTTCCAGGTTCAGTGAGAGACTCCATCTAAAAAATGCAGATGGAGCCGGGCGGTGGTGGCGCACGCCTTTAATCCCAGCACTCGGGAGGCAGAGCCAGGCGGATCGCTGTGAGTTCGAGGCCAGCCTGGGCTACCAAATGAGTTCCAGGAAAGGCTCAAAGCTACACAGAGAAACCCTGTCTCGAAAAACCAAAAAAAAAAAAAAAATGCAGATGGATAGTGACTGAGGAAGATACCTGACGTTGATCCCTGGCCTTCCCACAACATGCACACCCATGTGCACACACAAACATACATACACACACACATAAAAACAACGATTTAAAAAAATAAACATGGTGGACAGAGTCTAAGCAGTAACAGTTAAGGCTGTCCTCTGACTTCCACATGCAAATGTAAATGTACATACAGGGTGAGTGAACACACACGCATGCTCACTTCGGGGACTCTGTTCATGGAGTGACATCATCACTGGGAATACAAATGCTCTGAGTCTAATATGTTAAATGCAATCTCTCCCCAGCTCCCTTCTTCTCAACGACATAGACTCCCAGGATGGCTCTCTCCTCACTCCACACTCCTAGCATAACTCTGTGCTTCCTCCTTCAGCCGACCATGAACATTTCCTGGAAGAACAGTGCTGATTTGATGGCTGTTCTGGCTCGGCCTGTTCTGTTCACTGTCTCCTCTGGTGAGCTTGTTGATCTTGCACAAGATTTAAAAATTTATGACTCCCTCAGAAGATGCTGCAAGATGAGCGAACAGGAGCCCGTCTCAGTCTCACACAGCAAAGGAGATTCTCCAAAGCCATCAGCAAGACAGACACTCGGGGAAGGGGTTAGAGGGAGAGCTGGGCTCATAGCCCAAACCCAAGCCTCTCCGCCCTAAGCCTGTTTCTCGGCCGCAAGCTGGAATCATGGAGAAACGGTTCAGAGTGAAGTGGAGGATCCAGAAAAGACAGTGTTCAAGTACTGAACACACAGCCTGCCACACAGACAGGACTCAGTGAACAGCATGGGCAGTACTACACTCCCAGCCTGCCTTGAGTTGGAATGGCTGGTGCTGTGGGAGGAGCCACTCTGTGCCATTCCCATCTGAGGTCCCCTGGAGTTGGTACAAGGTTCCCCTCAAGGATGGAGAGTGAATGTGGGACCTGGCAGATGGGAACAGCCTGGTGATCTATTATGGCAGCCTGCTGTGATTTAAATGTGTCCCCCAAAAATCCATCTGTCGAAAACTTAACCCCCCAAATTCGTGTGTTTGATAGTATAGAGATGTGATTAGGGTTAGATGATGTCAGGCAGGTTGGGCCCATGATAGCAGCTTTAGTGGCGTGATGTGAAGAGAAGGGACCCTTGAGCAGACACCCTTTCTATCTAACAGGTACTGACTTGTCCCTCTGCCACTGGACGACCAGTACAAAGGTCATCACCAGATGGCACCATACTCTGGACTTCCCAGTCTCCAGAGCTGTAAACTAAATAGACTTCTGTTTCGGATTGACCAGTCAGTGGCATTCTGTGATGGCAGCAGAAAACAGACTAAACCACAGCCTGAGCCCACTAACACATGCCCGTCTGTACCTGCAGTATTCCACGCGGGCACACGAGTGCTCTGCCAGTGAGAGGCCCAGAGTGAGGACAATAAAGATGTCTCACCAAGACCACAGTCCATGACACGTAAGACAAGCAAAAAGCAGATACGTCCTGCTAGGAGCCACCAAGTTCTGGGGTCTCCATACACAACTCAGCCCATCCTGACTTTTAGGCATCCTTATCTTCAATATTGATGGATTGACCGACTGACTGATGAGTCTACATGATTATGTGTGAGGACGCCTGTGGGCCACAGCATGTGTGTAAAGATCAAAGGTCAGCCTCCGGTGTTGGCCCTTCACACTCACCTGTTCGCATCTGTGCTTCATACTCCGGGCTCCTGGTTGCAGAGCTTCTAGGGGATCCTCCTGACTCAACCTCCCATATTGCCATAGCTACTCTGAGACTACAGATATAGCCCACTGAACCCAGCTTTACACAGGTTCTGAGGATTTGAACTCAGGTCATCAAGCTTTCCCAATGAGCACTTTTACCCACTGAGACATCATCCCTGGCCCAATCTTCATAATTTTAACTTACTTGTTTTTATTTTATAGTGCTGGGGATAGAACCCAAGGCCTTACAGGAATACTAGGCCAGGGCTTTATCACTGAATTATATGTCTGTGATTAAGCATCATAATTTTTTGTTTGTTAGGTTTTGTTTGTTTGTTTGTTTGTTTGTTTCATTTTTCGAGACAGGGTTTCTCTGTGTAGTTTTTGGTGCCTTTCCTGGATCTTACTCTGTAGCCCAGGCTGGCCTCGAACTCACAGAGATCCATCTGGCTCTGCCTCCCAAGTGCTGGGATTAAAAGCGTGCGCCACCACCGCCTGGCAAGCATAATTTTTAAACACTACATTGCTATATTTTGTATGTTAAATGTCTGTTAATGTGTTAAAGCCTGGGTCCCCACAGTGGCACTACTGGTAGGTACTGTGGCCCTTTAAGAGGTGGAGCAACACCAGAGGTCCTTAGGTCACTGGAAGCATGTTCTCAGGGATTGGTGACCCTGGCTCCCTCTTCCTTCTTTTGCTTCCTGACCACAAAGTGAACAGTTCTCTGCCACACACTTCCTGCCATAACTGGCTGACTCCCCCATTAGAAGCCAAAGCAATGGGTCTGCCCAGTCCTAGACCAGAACCTCTGAAACCTTGAACCAAACATCTTTTTTGTATTTATACGTTAATTATCTCAGCTGTTTCATCATAATGAAAACCTAAAACACTGTTTTTCTTTATAATTAAGTGCAGCAGTTTTAGCATACTGTATGAGATCTGCCGCTCTCTCTTCTTGAAGCCCCAACCTAATGTTTTCCCACTGGATGCCCTCTGTCCTCGCCCCACCAGGAACATTGCTGCCCTCTCCAAACACACCCTGCACTCCCCAAGTGCCTGCCTCTGACTGCACAGTCTCCTCTGCCCGCAATCCCTCTCCCTGCACAGATCTCCTCAATGGTTCCTGAGGCGACAAGAGATCATTCTCCAGCTGCATTTGTGTTTGCAAAGGTGAAAGCCATATTTAGGAAGTGGGATTTTGTGTGCTACCAACTACTAGAAGCATCAAGAGGCTAGTCTTGAGGTCCAGTGGGACCTGACTCGGGAGCTGCAGCACCCACTAGAGACTGAGGTCTTGGGCAGGAGCCTCAGACAAGAGAGAGTAGGTAGAGTGCAGGCCCCAAACAGCAGTGTGGGGCTCCCAAGAGGAGACGGCTCCCTGATGTTTTAGGAGGGATAGAGACAAACTGGAAGACCCGGCGGGCAAGCAGCAAGACATCTCACTGCTTCTGCTTCTCAGCTTCAGTGGGGATGATAAGAGCGCTCCTGCTTTTCTGTACGAACACTTCACATATGGTAAGCAACTTCTCAGCTTACAGTCTCAGACTCAGGCTCCCAGAGGTGATGACTGACCAAATCAGGGGAGGAGGCACTGTTTGACTGTCTTCCTGACACTGACCAGGCAACAGGCCATGTGACCCAGGTTCCCAGCTCCAAACCTCTGGCAACGTTGCCTAGGGGCCTGTTAGGTGGCAGGGGTCTCTGTGGTTTCTAGAAACTATACCTGCACACACATCACTGAAACAAAACATTCTGGACACTGACCACCATTTTATCCCCTTTGGTGACAAACTGATACTTGTGCCAGAGCAAGCCACAGATATCCTTTGAATCTTTGTCCGTACACAGGGCTCTGGCTGGTGATTGACTAAGACAACCCAAGGATAGTACAGTAGGGAGGCCTCAGTACTCAGCTCCTTCCTTCTGGCCTCTGGAGACAGACCAAGGACATGCCTTCTGGGAAAGCTGTGGAAGCAACTCTGTGTGTGTGTGTGTGTGTGTGTGTGTGTGTGTGTGTGTGTGTGTGTATGTGTGTGTGCGTTGGTGAGTGGGTGTGTGTGGGTGTGTGTATTACTGAGTCTTTTTTTCTTAAACATAATTTTTTATTGATTCTTTGGGAATTTCCCATCGAAAACCCCAATCCCATTCATTTTCCAGTCCTTCCATATCTACCTTCCACCCTTGTAACCTCCCCCTCCCCCCCCCCCCCCGAAAGGAAATAAAAAATAAAAGGAAAAAAAAACAGCCGGGCAGTCATGGTGCATACCTTTAATCTCAGCACTCAGGAGGCAGAGGCAAGCAGATCTCTGTGAGTTTGTGGCCAGCCTGGTCTACAAAGTGAGTTCCAGAACAGCCAGGGCTGTTACACAGAGAAACCGTCTCTTGGGCAGTGGGAGGCGGGAATTCTCCCCAACCTCTGCTAGGCACGACCTGCTCCTCTATCTACTACAGCCTTCTCTGACTCCTGGCACAGCTGTGTGAGTCTCCAGTTCTGCTGTACATGTACCATTCTGCTCCTCCATCTTGTCTGCCTCTCCATCACATTCATCACAGCGGCACTGGAAGCTGTGGTGTGTCACACAGTATATACCCTTTTGCCCAAATAGCTTTACTTGCAAATTTTCATTGCAATGTCATCGGTCTAGTGCAAGGCCTCTAGCTTCTGCTACACTATCAATACTGGACCCTCGCCGAGATTCCTCTTTGATATCCTCCTGTTGTCCTGAGTCATGGAGACCCTTTGGCTATGGTTCTGCAGAACCAGCCCCTTTTCCCATCCAGTAGCTCACAGATGGAGTAGATGTTGGGGTGGGCCAACTCAAATCCCTGAATCTGGGCCTGGATGGTAGCTGAGTTGGTCAGCCTGTCAGCTGTCCTGTGCCCACACCACCAGGGCCAGCTCTCCTACGCTGCCTAGGTGAGGGGCGAGGAGTTGCTGAGTCTTGAACGCAAGGCCTGGTATATATGAGGTAAGAGCTCTACCACAGAGCTATGCTCCTGGATCCCTGGACCTGTTGAGCCTTTAAGGCATAGTAGAGGTGCCACATTGGCAATCAGTTCTGAGGCTGGAACTCTTAAGCATGGTTTGAAGGAGAATAACTCACATACAGGTAGTCAGGGACACCCTGGTGTGGATGAGGTCACTATTCAGAGTATATGGAGAAGGAGATTAGCGTATCACAAAGTCATCATTTTCCATGACTTAGATGTGACTCACAGAGGCAAAGATATGACTAGAGATGCAGCCGGAAGCCCAAGGAAATGTCAGACCGTAAAGCCAAGGGTGGAGGTTTCTCCTACTGTTCAGACGCAATGGCAACAGTTGTCTAAGGTCTGCTTGGTCTGAGGATGCAGAGGTCACAGTGTGCTTGGGAAGGAACGCTATCCTAGAGTAATGAGGTGGAAAGCTAGTGACACAGCATGAGTCCACTGTCCCTAGTTGCACTGGTGACACACGATGAGTCTGCTCTACTAAGACAGGCTGGTGATACACCATGAGCCTTCTGTTCTAAGATGTGTCCAACTGCGGCACACAATAACAAGGAAAGGACTATGGAGCCAAGTCTCCAGCTTACCACAGGAAAGGTGGTTTTTTCATATTCACACAGTCTGAAAGAATTTAGGTGGCCCTCCTGCTTTGTGTAGCCCACTGTTCTGACCAAGTAGCCTCTGGGAAATCAGTAGCAGTACAATGGCAGGTTGAAGGGCCTGAGGACCAAGGCCTTTCATTCCTTTTACCCACATTCCTCTGGCCTGACTGATAACACAAGTCCTTACTGAGGCTCCCTCCGGTTTGCTGTGTGTCTAGAAGCCCCACCCCACCCCCCACCACCACCATAAGCCATTTACGCAGAAAATGGAAATGATATAGAAAGCAGAAATGGTTTCTCACCCTCATCTCTGGCACTGCCAACCCTCTTGTTTGCCAAATCAAGGTTTACTTCACACTTGGGGCACAAGCCCCCATGTCCAGCTCAAAGTCCAGATCTGTGGTGATATGCAGTAGTCTTGTCTCATGCTTGTGTGGCTTCTCTTTGTCCAACCACTCAGCCACCAAAGACCCGGCAGGCCACCCTGGCCACCTGCTCAGGGCGGGCGGGACAGCCAGCCACTGCTGGGCTCCTGAACTTCTTTCCATCTTCCCACTGCCCAGCTCTTCTCCCTGGGTGGGTGGGGAATCTTCCTTTGACATCCTACTCCTGGACTATAAGGAAGTAGGATGGCAGAGCAAGCTATCCCTAGGAGCAGCATACCGCCCCCACTGGTAGCCCAGTGTCTGGTTGGAGTAAACGGTCCATAGTATTAGTCATCACTTGCTGTTCAAATAGCAAAGGAGAAATTGCATGTGTTCAGGCAAGATGGATGTACTAACTGCCTAGAGCTGGAGATACTAAGAAACTACCTTAAAAAAAAATTGAGGGCTTCAGTAGGTAAAAGTGCTTGTTATTATTAGCCTGGAGCGTTCAATCCCCAGAACCACATGGTGGAGGGAGAGGACTTCCAAAAGTCCACAGACTGTCTTACATGCCTGGTCCTGCCCACCCACAGGTTTTTAAAGTAAAAAGAAAAAAAATTGAAGTGGCAAGTTCTCCAGTTTAAGGGACAAATTCTCATTCCCACTGGCCAGTCAATGACTTTTCTCCCTGTAAGCAAGGCCACATTGGAGCCCAATTTACCACCTGCATCAATTATCAACTGTGGCAATGATGGTACATAACAAATCAGCCCAAACATGGTGGCATGAACTAATAAGCCAGAGTTTGTGGGTTAGCAATTAGGACTGGGTGTGGCTAATTCTAGTCTTTAAATTTACTTTTATTTTATTCATATGAGTATCTTGCCTGCATGTATGTCTATGTACCACGTGTATGTAGTACCTGTGCAAGCCAGAGAAAGATACTGCCCTGGAACTGGAGTAACAGCCAGTTGTGAGTTGCCATGTGGGTGCTGGGAACCCAACTCAGGTCCTCTGCAAGAGCAGTGAGAGCGTTTAATTGCTCAGCTTAATTCTTCTTGTCTTTACCAGATTCACCGGTCAGTTGAGACTGGGCATGGCTTAGACATAGTCCCTCACTCTCCACACATGTGGCCTGGGAAGGCTGATGGACAGCAGCAGAGGCAGGAGAACTAGAGTGAGCACTCATCATGAAAGCTTCATGATCACTGACAAATCGGTAGCCAATGTCAGGACCATGGCTGATCCTATCGAAGCTGCACAGCAAAGGATAAGGCTGCCCGGCTTAAGAGTCTGGCAATCCAGATTGAGGAGTTGAATTCAGAATAAGGAACTTTTATATGTATGGCCTTAAAGATCCCGTGGCCTGGTATCCTCATCACAACTGCAAATAGACCTATCACCCAAGGCTAGCTTCTGTCCTGCTGCTGCCTTTGGGGGTCAGTGGCAGAGACACACAGACAAGGCCTCCCAGGCCTTCCATTTAGCCATTTCTCTTCAGCAGTCCCCGCAGTGTGAGCTGTATCTCATTGATCTGTCTGTGTGTCTGGTACTGGGCATAGCACACTGCTTGGCAATCAATGGAATAAAGCACAGAAGACAACAGTGAGGACTTCAAGGGAAGACAAGGCACACTCTTCTCCATCCCCAGCATCTAGTGAAAACCATTACAGTCTATCTTTCCAATTAGATTTCTGAGCAGCACTCATCCTGCTTCTGCTTAAACAGGAGACACGCTATCTAATCCAGTATCCACTGAAACCTCCCACAGCATGACCCTGCTGAGGGATGGGAGCCCGGAGCAGCAGGGGTTGGGGAGCAAGGGTCCAGCTCAAAAGAGGGCTAGCCTCAGGGTCTCCAGCCTCAGGAGGAACCAGTGCTGGTTTGTCAGTAACAGCCTTGGAGCAGGAGCTGTGATGGGGTGAAAACCAACCTGGGGACCGTGGAATGAGGTCCCTATGTGCTTTCTGAAAACACTCATCCAACCCTCAGCCATCCCCCTCACCCACACTCTGAGGAAACAGGCAGCCAGTGACAGGACAACCCTGTAAGCACCAGACTTTGTCTCTCCTTCCCAGGAGAGTAGGAAATATTCAAAGCAGGATGGGAATTCTAATCCTTCCCTCTTGCTCTCCCCTCCCTAAGTCTAAAGGAAGTCTGAGCTCAAACTGTCAGCAAGAGAGCTTGGCTTTGTGTGTCCTACTTGGAGGGCTTAAGTAATTAAGTCTGCAGTGGCTAAGGCTGTGACCATCTCTCTGTGAAAAATCAATGCCCCGGGGTACTCATTACAGTTTGAATATGAAATGTCTCCCACAGGCTCATATACTGGGGACTGTGTTGCCAGCTGATGGGCTTTTGGGAAGTCACTGGCTCCTGAGGGCTCTGACCTCATTCCTTATGGAGTTATCATATGGTGGCATTATTTGAAGGTAGTGAAAAGTAAGAGGTGGGGCCTAGTTGGAGGAAATAGGTCCTGAAGACACACCCAGGATGCATCTTGTCCCTTCTGTTTCTCTCTACTGCCTGGCCACTATGAGATGGGGAAGGTTGGCCCTCCATACCCTTCTGCTGTGGCGCTCTGCCAACCATGGACCATAACTTTTGAAACTGTGAGTCAAAACAAATCCTTCCTCCTTTTAAGTTATGTATGCCAGGCATTATTTTACAAGAAGTGACTAACAGTTCTACAGGGAGCCACCAGAGGGTAGCTACAGCTGAGTCATCGGAGATCAGTAGCCTTCCACAGACTGCGGCAAGATCTACAAAGGGGCTCATGCCATGAAGAAGTGTGGCACATGGTAGCCCTGGGGGCCATTGCCTCCTTTCAGACCCTAGTCCTATTACTTCCTATCTGTGACTCTGAGCAAGCAACCCATTCTACCAAGCCTTATTTCCTACCAATAGGGGGGAAATGGTAAACAAGGATTAAATGATAAGATCTACATAAAACCCTTAGCCATCTGGGCACATGGCCAGAGTTAACCATTTACTATGGCTACTATTGTGTCCCTAGGGTACCAGGTACCACACTGAGCACTTTCAATGCATCCTTTAGTCCTTGTCTCTCCCTGCACTAGAAAGTTAGGTTCAGGAGCATCCACAGGAGAGAAGCAGAAGCTGGAGAAGAAATGTGGCCAGTCACCTGACTGACCAGTGATGGTTCTAGGATTCTGAGCATGAGTTCTAAAAAGCTGTTGTTGGTGGTGGTTTTTTTATGTGCATTAGTGTTTTGCCTGCATGTACAGCTATGTGAGGGTGTTGAATCCCCTGGAACTGGAATCACAGATAGTTGTGAGCTGCTATGTGGATGCTGGGAATTGAGCCCAGGTCCTCTGGAAGAGCAGCAATCAGTGCTCTTAAGCCCTAGCCTATCTCTCCAGACCCACTGCTTTAGTTTTACAGATTTGTTGCAGGACTAGGAATTGAACCTAAGATCTCATGCATGCTAGGCAAGTGCTTAACCACTGAGCCATACTCTGATCCCCAATTCCCAAATGCCTGCTCTTAACAGCTTTGTTATTTTCCCTGTATGTGTTCTAGGGTAAAATAGGCACTTTTTTTAGCTTACATTTTTTTTTAAAAATGTGTGTGTGGTGTGTATGTGTGCACTTGTACAGATGCCCTCTGACATCAGGAGGTCAGATGCCCTGGAGCTAGAGTTACAGTGGTTATGAGCTGCCTGAGTTTTGGGAACTGAACTTGGGTCCTCTTCAAGAATAGCAATTGTTCTTAACCATTGAGCCGTCTCTCTTGATCCAAATTTTTATTATATTAAATTATGAGTCTGTGTGGGGTATGTGCATGTGAGTGCAGGTGCTGTGGGATGGTCTGTATGTCAAATGTGTTGCTGATTGGTCAATAAATAAATCAATGATTGGCCCGTGGCCAGGCAGGAAGTATAGGCGGGACAAGGAGGAGAATAGAGCTGGGAAGTGGAAGGCTGAGGCAGAGAGACACTGCCAGCCGCCATGATGACAAACAGCATGTAAAGATGCCGGTAAGCCATGAGCCATGTGGCAAGGTATAGATTAATGGAAATGGATTAATTTAAGCTGTAAGAACAGTTAGCAAGAAGCCTGCCACGGCCATAGAGTTTGCAATATAAGTCTCTGTGTTTATTTGGTTGGGTCTGACGGCTATGGGACTGGCGGGTGTCAGAGATTTGTCCTGACTGTGAACCAGGCAGGAAAACTCTAGCTACATGCAGGTGTACATGGAAGCCAGAGAGGCTGGATCCCTCTGGAGCTGAGTTACAGGAAGTTGTGATCTGTCCAACATGGGTGCCAAACTAGGAACCAAGCCTGAGTCCTCTGCAAGAGCACAATCACTGTTAACCACTCAGCCATCTCTCCAGCCCCCACAGGCAAATCTCACTATTAAACACAGACAAGCTGGGTATGGCAGCGCACACCTGTATTTTGTGTGAGTGCCCCAACATGTGTGAGGAGGTCAGAGGACAACTTGGAGGAGTCAGTTACGGCTTGGTGCAGAAGCCCCTTTACCAGCTGAGCCATATCACCGGCCTCACAGCACACAGTGGGAGTCTCAGCATGTGGTAAAGGCATGAGGATCAGGGATTAAGGTCATATCAAGCTCAAGACTAGCCTGGGCTAAATGAGACCCTGTCTAAAATTAACAGCAACAGCCGGGCAGTGGTGGTGCACGCCTTTAATCCCAGCACTCGGGAGGCAGAGCCAGGCGGATCTCTGTGAGTTGGAGGCCAGCCTGGACTACCAAGTGAGTTCCAGGAAAGGCGCAAAGCTACACAGAGAAACCCTGTCTCGAAAAACCAAAAAAAAAAAAAAAAAAAAAAAAATTAACAGCAACAAAAACAAAGAATCATATGCAGTGCTGGCTAGTTATGTAAAATGGTGTGCCAATTTCACATTTTGCAGACAATACTCTCATGTTGGCCAGGAACCTCTAGATTCAGGTGCAGCCTGGGACCTGGACATCACTCATCATGGGTCAGAATTTTCTACACATCTCCTTTTTTCAAGATTGATACTTTCACAGCTCAGATGTCTACATTTCTCCCAATTGACTGCTTTTTAAAGTTCATCTTTGGAAACAGGATCTCACTGCGCTCTGGTCCATATGTATCACCAGGTGTGGCTAGATGTTTGAGAGCCCCTATTTGAAGCTACCCATCCACCCATGCTGTTTTACTAGATGGGGATAGAGGCTTACACAGCCCATCCCCACAGAGCTTGCTGGGAAACTCAGGTGTCACCTGGCTAGTCTCAAATGGCTAGCCGCAGGACAAGAAAGTTCAGTATCCTACAAATGATGGGCTGTACTAACAAGGGGGACTTTCAGCTTCCCAGTCTCACTGACCTTATCATATTAGGCTGTTTGACTTACCTTTGTGTATGAATGGTCGTGCTCATCAGTGCTAGTGTACATGCAAACATGTGTGTTTGTCTGTGTGAACGGGTGTGCACACATGTCTGTAAAGGCCAGAGGTGGACATCTAGTGGAGATAGAGCTTTATTCCATAACCCTGGTTGGGCTGGTATTAACTATGTAACCCAGGCTAACCTTAAACTCACAGTTATTTCCTATCTCAGCTGCCTGAATGCTAGGCTTACAGGTGAGTGGCACTCTACCTGGCTCTGGGCTTACTTACTACAAAGCTCTCCTCTCCCTGTCTAGCCACAAAGTGGCAGGTGGACTGAAGGATAAATGTGAAGCTCTCAACTATCTCAGAGGAGTCTCCTTCCCCACTGATGCTTAAAAATATAAGCCAGGTTGTGCCACTGCCGCCTTGGTGAGAGCTGAAGAAAGAGGGTGGATGATCTCCAGCTGGTGCTCCATGTCAATAAGAGATGCCTCTCCAATGGCAGCCACAAGAGACACTCACCCACCAGGGAAAGCCTGGGTACAACTTAAAACAACGAAGGGAGGAAGTGATGGGAAGGAAGCAGCCTTGACCTGGTTTGATGTTTCCGGAGAAGCCTGTGCAAGGGGACCCTATGGTGATATTTTATTTGTATTAAAATATTATTTGTATGTTAATAAATAAAGTTGCCCGGGGGTCAGAGCTATTAGCAAGCCATAGGAAAGCAGGGCAGTGGTAGCGTACGCTTGTAATTCCAGCACTTGGTAGGCAGAGCTGGGTAAGTCTCTGTGTGTTCAGGGATACAGCCATTATTGGATACACATGCTTTTAACCTTAATACCAATCATGGAAACCCTGGAGGCCTATACAGACAGGCTGTGAGGAGGCGGTCATGTGGTTGGGTTTACAACCAATGAGAAGGCAGGACAGGAACTCTATATAAAGACTTTAACACAGGGGTAGCTCTGGTTCGGAGAGGTAGGACCACCGCAGGAGGAAGGGTAAGGTTTTAGCTCTTAGCTCTGACCTCTTGGCTTTCTTCTTTGCATTGGTTCTGTGTTTATTATTTAATAAGAAGGTTGGATACATCTACAGGACCCACAGGTCCAGTGCAGACCTCTGGGCAGGTCAGAGGCTCATGTGCCTGATGCAGGCTCTGAATGAGGTCAGCAAGCAACATGTCAAACTGAAAACAATGAGTCTAGCTGGTGCTTCTTGTGGCTCCTGGGGAGCTGCTGGCCCCGGTGATACGTTTATTAATTTTTTTGAAAATGCACTGTGGCCGGCCTAGTTTTCCTTAATGCCTAACAAAGGGGAAAGCTGTTTACATAGCACCCTTGGGCTTGACACTAAGCAGCTGAAGTTAGCAAGATCCTTCACTTTCAAAGATTACACAAACCAGCAGCCTGGAAGGAAAACAATCCCTTTAGAAGCATGCCCTTCTCAGGTACAAGTGACAGCAACTGAACACTGAAATGAGATGAAATGAGGGTAAGAAGGGATCAGAGTTGAGGAGAGCCAACACTGCATACTTGGCTTCTGGGGCTTGTTGTATAAGGTACTCAGGATAAATAGGGAAGGTGCTAGCAATTCCTGTGCACTCCTTACAGTCCAGATGTTTCTATATATAAACCCTGTCTGTTTAGCACTCCCCCCGAGGGACATCAGAAGCCCAAGCAAAGGGCCAGCACCTCTAACCTCCTGCTTCTACTCCCTAGGTCTCATTCCCATTCCTTGCTTAAGTGAGAGCTATACTTTTCCATCAAAGGACTTGTCACCAAGGTAGTTTTTTTTTTTTTTTCCCTTTTCCAGTTTCCACTGGTTGGTAAGGCACTCTGTGGTTACTTTAATAGGCTCAGCCTTCTGACCTTCAGATGAAACTGCCCTGCATGTATGCATGCAACTGATGATAGGCAATCTGTTAGAAGACAGGCTCTAAGTCTCAGGGTGAGGCTACAAGCAAAGGCTCCTGTCATCCTATGGTGCCGTGCACTAGGAGCCATCCCAGTGTTATGTATTAAAGCTCCCTTTAGTTAGAAACCAAAGCTTAGGCCAGTGAGTTTACTCAGCAGCTAAGCAATGAAGGGAAGCCTTGAACTTGCAACCACCGTGCTGCACTGCTTCCTGTTGTGGTTTGTTTTTGTTCTTTGGGGGGCCCGCCACCCAGCTCCCAAATAAATCACACATGGAGGCTTCTTTATTACAAATGTCCGGCCTTAGTTTGGCTTGTTCCTAGCCAGCTTTCCTTAACTTAACCCGGCTGTCTTTTGCCTCTGGGCTTTTCCCACTCTCTTACTTCTGTAAATCTTACTCTTACTCCATGGCTTGCTGTGTAGCTGGGTGGCTGGCCCCTGGAGTCCTCTTCTTTCTTGGGCTCCTCCTCCTCCTCCTCCTCCTCCTCCTCCTCCTCCTCCCCCCCCCTCCCAGATTTCTCCTCCTTTTCATTCTCTCTGGCTGCCAACCCCGCCTATCCTTTCTCTTGCCTCGCTATTGGCTGTTCAGATCTTTATTAGACTTTCAGGTGTTTTATTTTTTGGTTTTTCGAGACAGTGTTTCTCTGTGTAGTTTTGGTGCCTGTCCTGGATCTCGCTCTGTAGATCAGGCTGGCCTCAAACTCACAGAGATCCACCTGGCTCTGCCTCCCGAACACTGGGATTAAAGGCGTGCACCACCGCCACCTGGCTCCCATCAGGGGTTTTAGACAGGCACAGTAACACAGCTTCACAGAGTTTAAAAAAAAAAAAATGCAACATAAACAAAAGTAACATACCTTAAAATAATATTCCCCAACATTTCTCCCTTACCAGAGCTGTTCTGGGTGGCCAAGGTGAGGGAATGCCCTCATTTGGGAAGTAGCTGGTAGCCTACTCACCTCAGACCTGGGGTCTCAGACGGTCATTTATTTACTTGCCTTCTCTTTTCCAGTGCAGTGTCCAGAAGTGAAGAAGCCCTGTCATCTAGCAGAAAGCTAAATCAAACAGTAATAAATTCTAGTTTTTCTTTTTCTTTTTTATTTACTTTTTAAAGATTTATTTATTTATTATGTATACAGTGTTCTGCCTGCATGCCAGAAGAGGGCACCAGATTGCATTATAAATCATTGTGAGCCACCATGTAGGTGCTGGGAATTGAACTCAGGTCGTCTGGAAGAGCAGCCAGTGCTCTTAACCACTGAGCCATCTCTCCAGCCCCGATTTATTTATTTTAAGGTGCTTTGTCATTTTGTCTGTGTGATGGTGTCAGATTCCCCTGGGACTGGAGTTATAGACAGTTGTGAGCTGCCTTTTGAGTGCTGGAAATTGAATCCAGGTCCTCTGGAAGAGTAGCCAGTGTTCTTAACTGCTGAGCCATCTCTCCAACCCATACTTTATTCTATGCATTTTGCCTGCACGTATGTCCATATAGCATGTGCATGCAGTGCCCAGAGACCAGAAGAGGGCATTGGCTCCTTTGGAACTGGAGTTACAGACAGTTATGAGCCACTATGTAGGTGCTAAGAAGTAAGCCTGGGTCCCCTGGAGGAGCAGCCAGCCAGTGCTCTTAACCACTGAGCTATCTCTCCAGCCCCAAATTCTGGCTTTTGATAAAGAATGTATTACTCACTCCTTCCATGGCAACTCTCTCGTCTATAAACAGGCCTAATGCCACCTGTCCGTGGGAGTGCTGAGAGGTAACTGAAGGCTGGTTTCCCCACTTCCTCCTCTGGCCAGGGAACTCTTTTGTTCCTCTTTGCCTACAGCTCTTATCGTTACCAAGCTCATGTTTATCAGTTCTGGCCTGCTTTTCTCCAGCCATGACTTTCACTTCTTGGCCAATAACTGCCTCTCCTCAGCTGAGAGCAGAGCTCCTAAAGAGAGAACACCTTCAGCAATGCACAGGCCTCCCA
Organism: Peromyscus californicus insignis; assembly: GCF_007827085.1. Lineage (NCBI taxonomy): Eukaryota > Metazoa > Chordata > Mammalia > Rodentia > Cricetidae > Peromyscus > Peromyscus californicus. Next base: position 51,471,006 of record NW_026294562.1, on the reverse strand, counting down.
GCTACTTCATTCTAACAGTGTGGTCCAGGCTGGCCTCAAACTCACTTTATAGCCCAGGCTGGCTTCAAACTCTTGGTGATACTTCTACCTCAGACCCCAAGGGCTAGGATTACAGGCATGACCCATGACACCCAGTTAACATGTTATTTCTTAAGTGTCATCATTATTTGGTCAACTAAAATAATTTTAAAGGCTGTAGAAATGAGAGGAAAAGTTTGCCACAGTGCCACAAGGTCAGAAACCCTGTAAGTTTGTAAAACCCCATTATAAGCATTACTATGGTTGCACAGAACAGACCAAATGAAGATAATTATTGTAAGGGTTAGAAAACTTTCAATTTCCTTGTCTTGATATCCTTCAATATTCAATTACCTTTCGGTTTACAAAGTGTGTGTTGTGAAGAAAATCTGATGAGGATGTTGACTTAAGCAGCGTGCTCACACCATTGGTGTGCCTCATTCAGCTTGCTATGCCTTTGACAGGCTCAGCTCAGGGGCTTGGACTGGCTCTCTCTGGCAGAAAAAACTACACCAGGTTGGAAGAAGGCAGTTTTACCTTAACAAAGGCCAGGGCACTGGGTGTGGGGTGGGGTGGGGTGGGGTGGGTGGCTCTTCATATAGCAGCTGCATCTTTTGTACTGCTGGGGCTGAGGCAGCTGAATTGCTTCCCCTACAGTGCCCTCTTGTGGCAGACCTGCACCACAGCACATAGCAGCCGGAGAAGGGGTCGACCAGTGCTGTACAGACAAGTGCAGGTTAGAATGAGTGTATCATCTTCATATTACATGTCTGTCCTGGTAGAGGTTCAAGGGCCTAAGGAAAAGCAGGAAGCCAAAGTCTGTACCAGAAGCAGTTTCTGTCCATATACTAACCACCATGACGGACAGTGGCACACAGTCTACCAAGGCTTTTCAAAGAGATATTCCAGATCTGGGGCACGCAGTCTCTGCTCTTTGTTTCTGTTTTTCGCGAACTCTCTCAGCAGTTCCAGGACTTCATTTTCAAATATTTCTGGGGCTGGTTTTGCTTCTGCAACAGAAGGGTAGGCAGAAAGAATTGTACCATTGTCAATGTTCATGTGAAAGACACGGAGCTATGAAGCTGCATACAGAGCTTATGCTGCAGTCTCAGCACTTAGGAGGCTAAGGCAGGATGATTACTATAAGTTCAAGACCAGCCTGGGTCACAGAGTGAGTTCCAGGCTAGCCCAGGCTAGAGTAAAACCCTATCTCCAAAAACAAAAACAGAGGCTGAGAGATAGCTTAGCTGTTATGAGTGCTTGTTGCTCCTGAAGTGGACCAGAGATCACTTCCCAAACACCCATGTCAGGCTGCTCACGATTACCTTTAACTCCAATTCCAAGAGATCCTATGCCCTCTTCTGGCCACCCATAGGCACCCACACACATATATCAATAAAAATAAAAAATAAATTTTAAGGGCCAGCTCAAAGGCTCAATGGGTAGACACTTGCCCTAATAACCTGAGTTCAGTCCCTGGATCCCACATGGTAGAAGGAAAGAACCAACTCCCAAGTTATCCTCTGACCTCTTACACACGCATACGGACACAGACACAGACACACATGTACTATAAAAATAATTTTTAAAAGAAAACATCTCTTTAAAAATCTAAAAGTAAACAACAACAAAGAGCAAGTTGAAACTCTGGCAATCGCCAAGAACCACAGATGGATAAATAGACCACGGGCCTCCAAATACTCTAGGCTATACCAGGATTGGCTTATACCTGTATAAAGTTTCGTTAGTGCAGCTGCTCTCATTCGCTTGCATATGGTCCAGGCTACTTTGTATTACAATGGCAGAGCTGAGGGATGACGACGGAGTTCATATGGCCTCATGACTAAAACATTTACTATCTGGTACTTAAGAAACAAATCAGATGACCCTTTGATTGTGCATCTTGGCTAGACCGCTTTGCTTGCATTCGGCCTCAGCTGTCTTCTAGGTGCCTTACCTTTGGTTTCCACATCCACAGTGTCACTTAGCTTGGCTCCTCTACAGTCTGACAAATAAAATGCAAAGTCCCAGAAATAATTTGTGAGTTCTAAACTGCATGTTATTCTTAATAGGCTGATAAAATCTTACACCATCCTGCTCTGTCCACCTTGCATATGAATCATCCTTTGTCCAATACATCCACACTGTATATGCTACTCATACATTAGTCACTTAGACATCTTAGTTTTGGGAATATAATGAATGTAGAAATATTGCAGGCTTATGTTCAAGTGACCACATTCTTTGTTTTTTGTTTGTTTTCGAGACAGGATCTTACTATACAGCTCCATCTGTCCTGGAACCCACTATGTAGACCAGGCTGACCTTGAACTCACAGAGATCTGCCTGCCTCTGCCTCCTGAGTACTGGGATTAAAGGCGTGAGCCACTGTATCTGGCTATGTAATCATTTTTTTTTTATATAACATAAATATATATAATTGTTTTTTTCAATAACAGACCAAAGCACAAGAGTATGATGCAAAGAAGGCACCAGGGCATAGACATGGACAGACAGGTTGATTCTAGTGCCATGCAGCAGGTAACACTGCAGGGTATATGGGGGAAAGCAAGGGCTACACAGGGCTTGGGGTCATCCAGTTTTAGGAATCCTCTGAGCATTTTATAATGAATTCCCTAGAAAGAAAGGGAGACTACAGTATTGTTTACACTTATATTCTTTTGTGTTTTGTGGTGCTGGAGACTGAACCCAGGTAGGGCCTCATGTACACGCTCCAAGTGTTCTGCCATTGAGCTCCATTTCCAGTGCTCCTATTCTAAGCTATAAACTCCCCGAAACAAAGCTGTGCTTCTTCTCTTTATCAGTTAGGTACCCTTGGATCTAAGTGACAGAAATTAGCTATAGTAAACTTAAGCAAATGGGAATTTTCTGAAAGAAATGAGAAGTCCATAGTATGAACATAAACCTGCAGAATGAGATGTTAATGGACAGGCAAAGGGGCAAGAAGACAAGAAGACAAAAAGATGAAAGTGCCAGTCCTGTCTAGTGGTAGGAGTCTGGCAGCATTCGTCACTTTCTTTCCATACTAGAGACACTTGTTTAAGATGCCAATTAATTACAAGCAAAGCCTCCCACCAGCAAAGCTTAGGTGGCAAGTTCCAGAAAACTAAATAAAATGCTAGAAAGAATCCCTTCAAACCAAGACAGATTCTGTCAGCCCAGAGCCTGGCAACCAGTGAATATTCTGGGTGTATTTTGGATTTGGGGGGTTAAAATTTTTTTTCTTAGTATTTATTTTTTAGTGTATAAGTATTTTGCCTGCAAGTGTATACATATATTATATGCATGACTGGTGCCAGCAAAGGCCAAAGAAAGGCATCAGAGCTCCAGGAACTGGAATTACAGCCGTTTGTGAGCAGCCATGTGAGTGCTTGAAATCAAACCTGGGTTTTCTGCAAGAATAGCAAATGCTCTTAATCGTGAAGTCATCTCCACACAGTTTTTTTTTTTTTAATTTTATATTTTTATTGTACTTTTTATTTTTTTATTTTTTAAAATTTATTTATTTATTATGTATACAGAAGAGGGCGCAAGATCTCATTACAGATGGTTGTGAGCCACCATGTGGTTGCTGGGAATTGAACTTAGGACCTCTGGGAGTACAGTCAGTACTCTTAACCTCTGAGCCATCTCTCCAGCCCCCTGTATTTTTTATTTTTAAAAATTGTGTGTGTGCACATGCAGGCATACTACAGTATGGCCATGGAGGTCAGTTCTCTCCTCCTACCTTGTCTCTGAGCTGGATGTTCCAGGCTGGCTGGCCTACCAGCTTCCAGAGGATTTGCTATAAAAGTATTGGCATTACAGATATGTACCACTTGGATGCGGTGGTGTGAGACTGTAATTCTAGCACAAAAACAAGTGGATCTCTGTGAGTTCAAGGCCAGCCTGGTCTACATAGTAAATGCCAGGCCAGTCAGAGCCGCATAACGAGACCCCATCTTAACAAACAACAAAACAATAGAAAGCATGCTCTACTGCATGAGCTCTTTATGTGAGTTTCAGGGATCTAACCCAGGTCCTAGGCTTGTGAGGCCGCACTTTTACCTGCTAAGCCATGAAGGAGGAACAGTCCTGGCCTGTTCTGGGTTTTGTGTGACAGTCAAAATAAAATCCAGGAGTTTGAGGCTTCCCTTAGAGTACAGAGAGTTGGAAAGGATATCACATGCACTTTAACAGTAAGGAAAAGCCTGACAACAAATAACATTGTCAGGGCTGAGGTCACAGTGCAGCAAAGTATAAAGAATAAGGAAGAGAAGCCCATCAAACAGGAAACTGGACATGAGCACTTGCTGGGTTGTGACAGGAAGAGCCACTGAGTGTAATACAAACAGACAAGAATTCGTAAGCCAGGAATGGTGGCAGAGGCCTTTAATCCCAGCATTCAGGAGGCAGAGGCAGGTGATCTCTGTTAGAGACCGGCTTATTCCAGTGAATTCCAGGCTATCCAAGACTACATTTTGAGACCCTGTCTCAAAACAAACAAAATAAAATTTAAAAAAAAAAACAAACCAAAAAACAAAAAACCCTCAGCTACATCTAAAGTAACTGTCCAAAGCCTAGTGTGGGTTAGCCTAAGAATGGAAAGCTCTGGGCCCACACACCCAAGTGGAGCTGGTACTCAATCACAGGCTCTTCCTTGAAAGCCTCCACTGGATTGCCCTGATGGAATCTGGGCCCAGAGTAGGAAGCCAGGAGGAGGAGCCCAGTCCATGTGGTCAAAGAACAGGGAGCTCAGCTGGGGCCCTCTCTTAGAAAGAACAAAGGTAACCTGTGACTGAGAGTGAAGAAATCAGTCTTGTCTCTCTCATACGGGCTGAAAGAAGAGTCAAAGGAGAAAAGAAAAAAGAAAAACATGTAGGTGCTGTGGGATGGTCTGTATGTCAAATGTGTTGCTGATTGGTCAATGAATAAATCACTGATTGGCAGTGGCCAGGCAGGAAGTATAGGCGGGACTAACAGAGAGGAGAATTGAGAGAACAGGAAGCTGGGTGGAGGAGACACTGCCAGCCGCCATCAGGACAAGGAAGATATAAAGTACCGGTAAGCCACAAGCCATGTGGCAAGGTATAGATTAATAGAAATGGATTAATTTAAGCTGTAAGAACAGTTAGCAAGAAGCCTGCCACTGCCATACAGTTTGTAACCAATATAAGTCTCTGTGTTTACTTGATCGGGTTTGAGGGGCTTGGGACTGGCGGGTGAGAGAGATTTGTCCTGACTGTGGGCCAGGCAGGAAAACTCTAGCAACATGTAGGCCTACGGTGATATTTTATTTGTACTGAAATGTGATTTTATTTGTATGTTAATAAATAAAGTTGCCTGGGGGTCAGAGCTAATAGCAAGCCATACCAAAAGTCTGGCAGTGGTAGCACATGCCCTTAATCCCAATCACATAACAGGTAGATCTCTGTGTGTTCAAGGATACCACCAGCATGGAGACACACGCCTTTAATCTCAATACCAACCATAGAAGACCTGGAGGTCTGTATAGATGGGCAGTGAAGAGGAGGTCATGTGGTTGGGTTTACAACCAATGAGAAGACAGAAATAGAAAGTCAATAAAAAGGACAAACACACAGGAAGTAGGTCTCTTGCGGAGAGGTAGGACAGCAGCGGCAGTGAAGGGTAAGGTTTTTAATCTCAGCTCTTAGCTATTGCTCTGACCTCTTGACTTTTAACTCTGTATTTGGCTCTGTGTTTCTTATTTAACAAGACGGTTACATCTACATAGGCCTGAGGGGGCGACACTATCACTGAGCAAACCCACCTCTGAGAGCCAGGCCGTAGGCGGTGCCCGAGATCAAGGCTGAACAAGGAAAAGAGGGAAGGTCATCCTTGCCACCCCTCAACTAGCAAGGCCAAGTGGAAGGCACAGGAGTCTAGCACTGAGGAAGGCCAGAGCATGCAGACAGCATCCTTCTGAGGCCCAGAAATATAGGAAGGCTGAAGGCTGGGAATAGAACAGAAACACTGACAACACTCTTTAGAAACAACTTCTGCCCTGAGCACACCATTACATGAGGCTGCTGAGGTCCTGAATAAACAGAGCAAAATCATCATCTAGACTGAGCTTAACTGCCAAGCTCACTAACTTGATTCCCTACAGTAACAGCCTAGATGCTGCATGGCTCCTCAAGACACAGACACTACATATCTTCATCTCCAATGTCTAACTAAGGTGTCTAACACCAGTTAGACACGGGTGGGTTGGCACATACCTATACTCCTGGCACTGGTAAAACTGAGACAGAAAAATCAGAAATTTAAAACCAAAGCCAAGTGAGGTGGAGCCTGCCTTTAATCCCAGTACTCTGGAGGCAGAGGTGAGTAGATCTCTATAAGTTCCAGGACAGCCAGGGCTACACAGTGAGACCCTGTCTCAAAAGGAAAAAAAAAAGATTTGAAGCCAGCCTAGGATACACAATGAGAACCCATTTCAAAAAGCTAACACAGGGCTCAGGATACGGCCCAGTAAGTAAAGCACTTTGCATGCAAGCATGAGGGCCTATGTTAGAATGTTCAGGACTCACATAAAGGAGCACATATGTAATCCCAGTGCTCCTCTAACAAGACAGGGGAATCCCTGGAAGCACCTAACAAACTAGGCAAAGCTGTTTGTCATGCTCCAATTCCATTCCCGAAACCCATGTTAAGGTAAAAGAAAACCAACTTCACACTCAGAGTTCCACATGTGCACTGTAACACAATCTCAATCTATCTCTCTCTCAAAAAAAATAAATGTGATGCAGGGGCTGGAGAGATGGCTCAGCAGTTAAGGGCATGTACTGCTTTTCTAAAGGACCTGAGTTTGATTTCAGCACCTATGACAGGTGGCTCACAACCACTTGTATTCCTGTTCCAGGGGATCCAATGCCTTTGGCCTCCACTGACACACCTGTGCTCACATGTGGCAAACAGACACACATATTGAAAAATAAAATAAATCCAGAAAGAAGGAAACTACAAGCAAGCAAGCAATAGAAACAGACTCAGGGATAACTTGTGTCAGGACTCCCACTAAGAATTCAAAGTAATTATGACTAACATCAAAAGCGCTGGTGGAAAAAACAGGCAAAGTCTAAGAACAGATGAGGAATTCCAGCAGGGAATGAGAAAGTCTAAATGTCATATGGAAATGCCAAAAATAAAATCACAGAGCAGCAATGCAAAATGACTTCAAGAGGCTCATCGTGACATCTGACACAATAAAAGGAAAAATCAGTGAAAGAGAGGCCAAGAGATGCTGCCAGATACAAAGGACCCACACTGATTCACAAAGAGAGAAGCACACAGAACAGAAGCCAAGAACTGTGGACACAAGTTGTTCAAAGTGCAATCAGAATTGCAAAAGAAAAGGAGGGCATGATGGAGACTGAAGAACCTCCCAATAATAATCAAAGACATAAAAATCCAGATCCAGCATGTCCAGAGAACCCAAACTGTAGCTAGAGTTTTCCTGTCTGGCCCACGGTCAGGACAAATCTCTCTCACCCGTCAGTCCCACAGCCGCTCAGACCCAACCAAGTAAACACACAGAGACTTACATTGCTTACAAACTATATGGCCGCAGCAGGCTTCTTGTTATCTAGTTCTTATATCTTAAATTAACCCATTTCTATTAATCTATAAGTTGCCACGTGGCTCGTGGTTTACCAGTATCTTAACATCTGCTTCTCATCATGGCGGCCGGCAACGTCTGTCTCTCTGACTCAGCCTTCCACTTCCCAGAATTCTCCTCTCTCCTTGTTCCGCCTATACTTCCTACCTGGCTACTGGCCAATCAGTGTTTTATTTATTAACCAATCAGAGCAACACATTTAATGTATAGAACATCCCAAGCACCAAACAGAATAAATACCAAAACAAACACTAGACACAGTGCTATAGTTAGATGGGGAATGTTCCTCCAAGGACAATGTCCCCTATATGTCCCCAGCTTGGTGCTATTGGGAGGTAGTGAAAACCTTGGGGGTCCCAAGAAGTCTTCCAGTCATTGGAGATAGATTCTCAAAGGAAATACCAGGATCCAGTCCCTCCCTCCCCCCCAACACATGCTTCCTGGCCAGGAAGTGAACAATGCTTAGCAGCTACTTGCTGCTGCCATGTGCTGCCTCACCTACACATCTCAGTTCTTCCAGCACTGGGGTCCATCACCCAGAGACTGAACCCCCCAAAACTGTGAGCCAAACAAACCTGTTCTAAACTGGACATGGCAACATGTGTCTGTAATCCTAGTTACTCAGGAGGCTGAAGCATGAGGTTTGTTGGAGGCTCAGGAGTTTGGGGCCAGCCTGGGGAGCACAGTAAGACCTCATCTCTTAAAGAATAACTTCAAAAATTCTTTTTATTTTGATTTTGGATTTATTTATTTATTTTATGCATGTGAGTGTTTTGTCTCTGTGTATATGTATGTGTACCATGTGTGTGCCTGGTGCCCACGGAAGCCGTAAGTGGGTGCCAGAACCCCTGGAACTGGAGTTCCACACTGACAGTCTGGCAAAAGAAGTACGCCTTCATAAAGTGCTGGGAAACAAACAAACCTGTGAGCCTTCAGTTCCATACCCAAGGCAGGGAATTCAAAGCACTCAATTTGTGCTACAAGGAATAGGAAAGGAAGTTCAGCAGAGGGATTATGGCAGGATAGAATAGAAACAGAGACTTATATAAAGAAACAACCATCTCCAAAATGGCCAGAGTTAATGAGAGTGGAACATATATTTTGAATTATTTTCCTTTACTGCCCACAGTAAAACAGGAGAAATGTGTTCCAGGCTTAGAGTAAAGGTCAAAGTAAAAAGAATGACCACAGTACAAAAGCTGAGGGCAGCGGGGGTGGGGATGGGGTGGCACACTCTGTTGTAAAGGCCATACATTATACATGAGGGTCACAGGTCTCGAAAGCAGACTATGATTAATTAAAGCTGTACACTGTGAACCCAGGAGCAATCATTAAAAACCTAAAAGGACATAAATAAATCAAGAGTGGCGATACCCCCCCCCACACACAAACCAATAAGAGAAAGAGAAAAAGAACAGATGGAAGAAACGACAACCAAAAATGGTGGAGTTGAATTCAAACACATTGAGAATTTAGTAAATATGAAAGGTCTAAACGCACTAGCAGACACCATCAGACTGGATAAGAAAAGAAAGACTGTATTCTGTCTACAGAAAACTCAATTTACATATAAAGACAACGATAGTTGGTGATTTTAGAACACAGGCACTCCAGCGGGTAACGGAAGGGGCAGTCAGACAAAGGTGAGGTAGGAGGGAGGAGAGCCACTGCTCAGGCAGAGAGGGCCACGGAGCAAGGTCCTCAAAGAGCTGAAGGGAACTGGCTGCTGGCAGGTCAATAAGGAACCAGCCCTCCAACATAAGGAAACAAATTCTCAGGGGAAAAAAAATGTCAATGAGTTTAGAATTAAATCCTTCCCCAGCGATTCCAGACAGAAACACAGTACACCTGACGCACTGATTTCAGAGTGTGAGATCTGGGCAGAGCTACTGACCCACAGAACTATGATCCAAGAAATAGATGTGGCTCCAAGTTTAATAAACTTGTGGTAATTGTTCATAAAGAAAGAGGAAAATAATCCAAACAGGAAGCTACACACCAGGCAAAAACTAATCAAAAGAAATGTGAAGGCCCAACAAGCTGGCTTAGTTGATCAAGGTATTTGTCCCCAAATCCTAGGACCTGAGTTCAATCCCTGAAACCTGCAAGTGGAAGCAGAGAATCAACTCCCACAAGCTGTCCTCTGGCCTTCACATCTACACTGTAGTGTACAGGTGCCCCTCCTCCACACACACACACACACACACACACACACACACACACACACACACACACATAAATGTTTAAAAAAGCTAGAGTGTCTATACTAACAGAACCTCAAAGCAAGAATCATTATCAACAATAGAGACAGAGAAACACAATGACAAAGGAAGCAATTTGACATGAAAATATAACAGTTCCAGATGTGTTTACACCTAACACCTGAACAAAGACCCAGAAAAGAGAAGGGTGACAGACAACCCATACTTACAGACTCCAGTGTTCCTCCCTCAGAAACTGAGAACTATGGAGAACGCCCCATCAACCTCCTTGTCCTAGCTGTCACTCATAGAGTGCTCTGGCCACAAGAACAAAAGATACACATTCAAGTGTACACAGAATATCACCAAAGTACTTGTATCTCAGGCCTGAAAGCAAACTTCAATAAATTCTGGCAAATTCCCAAATACTTGAAACTTAAATGTACTTCTGAATAACTCATAGGCTGAACAGAGTCATGAGAGAAATTAGAAAATAATTTGAATCTTAGGAAATGAAGGTTATATAACAGAAGTTCGAACAGTACTTAGAGCAGTGTTTCTCAACCTGTGGGTCACAACCCCTTTGGGGTTGAATGACCCTTTCACAGGAGTCACATATCAGATATCTTGCATATCAGATATTTACATTACAATTCATAACAGTAGCAAAATTACAGTTATGAAGAAGCAATGAAATAATTTTATAGTTGGTGGTCACCACAATGTGAGAAACTGTATTAAAGAGTCGCAGCATTAGGAGGGGTGGGAACCACTGGCTTAGAGGGACTGAATGTTTATGGTGGAAAAGAAGGTCTCTGATGAGCTTAGCTTCTACTTCAAACAACTAGGAAATGCCAATCACACTCAAGACAAGAAAGACATGAGTAACCACAGAAACCAATGGAACTGAAAACTGGAAACAACAGAAAATACCAATGATGTAAAAGACAAGCCCTCTGAAGGAAAAAAAATGAAATCAATGGCAACTTCTGGCAATACTGATCAAAATAAAAGACAGGGGGAGGGGGTGAGAGATAAAATAAAAATTGCCAATAACAGATATAAAAGATACCTATTATTATTTATTTGCGGGGTAGGAGGAGGTCTTACTATGTAGCTCTGACTACCCAGGGACTAACTATGTAGACCAGGCTGGCCTCAAACTCACAGAGATCTACCTGCTTTTGCCGCTCAAGTGCTGTGATTAGAGGTGTGCATTACCACCCGGCTTATTATTTATTCTTAGTAAGTGTGTGAGTACATAATGGAGGGTACAAATGCCACAGCATGCACTCAGCGGTCAGAGGACAACTCTGTGAAGTTGGTTCTCTCCTTCCACTTTTATGTGGATTCCAGTGATTGAACTCAGGTCACCAGGCTTCAGCAACAAGTGGCATCACTAGCTGAGCCATATTACAGGTCCAGGAAAGATACTACTATAGCTCCTATAACAGTAAAAGGAAGAAGAAGCCATTGCAAATAAAATCCTATCCATATACCGGACATCTTAGATGAAACGGCAAATACTCTGAAAGACAAATGACTGGATCTCACCCCAGAGGAAACATCTACAATCATTCAATCTCTATTAAAAATACTGGCTTCACAGTTTAAAGTATCCAGGAGGGAAAACTACTAGCCCAGATAACTTCACTAGCAAATTTTATCACATATTTATGGAAGAAATAACACCAATTCTACATATATTTTCCAGAAAATGGAAAAGAGCACTTCACAACCTATCTGATCAAAACCAGATGACAACTTATGAAATATTATACACCAATATTCATGGAGACGAAAGATCTTGAACTGTTAATAAATCAAGACTCTCTAGTGTTAATTTTGGGATATAAGGCTGGTACAGGATTTCAAAGCCAAATAACTTATATTAATAAACTTGGGAGAGTCACTTCACCAAAGAAAAGAAATGAAGGCACCTGTGGTGGTTTGAAAGAAAATGGCCCCCAAAGGGAGAGGCACTATTAGGAGGTATGGCCTTGTTGGAGTATGTGTGGTCTTGTTGGAGGAAGTATGTCTTTGTGGAGGTGGACTTTGAGGTCTCACATATGCTTAAGAAATGCATAGAGATAGACCACTTCATGTTGCCCGCAAGACATAGGACTCCTAGCTACTTCTCCAGCACCAATCTGCCTACACGCCACCATGTCCCACCATGATAATAATGGACTGAACCTCTGAAACTGTAAGCAAGCCACCTCAATTAAATGTTTCCATTTATAAGAGTTGCTGTGGTCATGGTGTCTCTTCACAGCAACAGAAAATCTAAGACAGCACCATTCAAGATTCCAAAGGATGGAGGCAACCAACAGTCCTACCCATCTATGACATCTTTGAGCCACAACCAGAGTGGCATGATAACTATAAGGGTGCAATAATGGTACACATACCTTAGCAGTAACCAACAGTTCTCTAATTGGAATTAAGACCTGCTCAACAAGAGGGAAACCATGCCTGGTACTGGAAATCCAGGGGTAGGGAAATCATAGATCTTGGAGGAGAACCTACAATTGCCACTTCACTACACTAGCATAATCCTAAGTGTATTCTAAATATCTGTCCTTATGCCCACAGAAAGAACAGTGCTCACCCTCCACCAAGGAAATGTCTCTTTGCAAGAGACAGAGACCATTACAGAAAACCACAACTGATCAAATTGAAGTTGTAGAGTCCAGTGCCAACTACAACACAATTCCTGCACCTAAGATTCAGGGATCATTGTGGAAGAGGGGGCAGAAAGATTGCAAGAGCCAGAGGTACAATGAATTTGCTATTAGATTATATCTCCTAGCAATGTCAAAAGTTACACCCATGACGTCTCACCAACATGGCTGTCATGTTGACAACACCAAGTGTGGTAGTTTGAATGTATCTGGCCCTCAAAGGGAGTGGCTCATAGGGAGTGGCACTATTAGGAGGTGTGGCTTTGTTGGAGTGGGCATGGCCTTGTTGGAAGAAGTGTGTCACTGTGGGGGTGGGCTTTGAGGTTTCCTATGCTCAGGATAATGTCCAGTGACTCAGCTGACTTCCTATTGCCTGCAAGATATAGGATTCTCAGCTACTTCTCCAGCTCCATGTCTGCCTGCATGCCACCATGCTCCCTGCCATGATGATAATGGACCGAACCTCTGAAACTGTAAGTGAGCCACCTCAATTAAATGTTTTCACTTACAAGAGTTGCTGTGGTCATGGTGTCTCTTCCCAGCAATAGAAACCCTAAGACATCAAGTGTTCCTTCATAATTTGTCTCTGGCAATCGCTGCTATCCATTGTCCCTGTTGTTTTGTCTTTCCCAGAATGTCATGAAAACGTAAGCACATAGTAGATACTCCTTAAATCTTAGCATAAGCTAAGTACATAAGTGGAAACTATGGACAGTTGCCTATTTTTGTAATGGCTCATATGCAAAGAATGATTTTTTTTTTTTTTAATTTTGAGACAGGGCCTCATTATGTATCCTTGGCTGGCCTCAAACTCAGAGATCAACCTGCCTCTGCCTCCCAAGTGCTAGGATTAAAGGTGTGCACCACCATGTCCAGCAAGACTGATTTTCAAAAAGTTGAGGGAGAAAAGTCAAAAGGATAATACTTCATGATTAGAAAGTATATGAAGTCCAAATCCAATGTCCAAGATTGACATTCAGTTGAGACACAGGCACACTCATTTGTAGACCTGCTACCTGTGGTTGATCACATGCTACAGATGCAGTTACAGAGTTATGAGAGACCATATGGCTAGCAGTACCTAAAATATTTACTGTCTGGCCCATATGGATAAAGTATGGTATAAAGGGAAACACACTCACAATCCAATGACTCTTTTGGGTACTTATCCAAGAAAACTTGAAATCTATTTTCACAAAATCTGTACACAAGTGTTTATGGTGACAGTGGTTATAATTGCCTACAACTGAAAACACTAGAATCCCTCTACTGGTCAAGAACTAAACTGTGGTATAATCCACACACTGGAGTATCACTCAACAAACAAAAGAATGAACTACTGACACAAGCAACAAAGGTCATTCTCAAACGTCTTATGCTAAGTCAGCATCAAACTTGTTCTACAGAGGGCCAGACAGCAAATATATAGAATTTGCTGGGTTTTCCAATAACCAAATACGCATCTAGACTCCTGTTTTTAAAAAAGATTTACTTTATCTTTAATTGTAATTGTGTGAGTGTACAATGAGTGCACATGCTCATAAAAGGCTAAAAGCTGGAGTTACAGGAAGTTATGAGTAGGCAATCTGTTAATATACAGCTTAAGATGGCCATTACACTAATGTGAAACTGTTTAAGTCACAGAAAACTCAGGAAGTTCGGAGAGCATTACCCTAAGAAAGCCAATCTTCATTATACCTGTGGCCTGCAATTCAAAAACGCTTGATTTGGGGCTGGAGAGATGGCTCAGTGGTTAAGAGCACTGACTGTTCTTCCAGAGGTCCTGAGTTCAACTCCCAGCAACCACATGGTGGCTCTCAACCATCTCTGGCGCTTATAATAAATAGCTAAATCTGTTTAAAAAAAACAAAAAAACAAAAACAAAAACAAAAAACGCTTGATTTATTTGCAGCCTCTGTTCCTACTTCCTTAAACTTTCCCTTTTAAGAGCCCTCACTGGCCCCCCAGGATTAAGGTGGACTTTGGACAAGAGCCCTTCATCTTTGCATTAAGCTGTTAGAATAAAAAGTCATCATCCTGACTAGGGATGGTGGCACATGTCTGTATTCCCAACACTCTGTAAATTCAGCCCTGAGGAGGCTGAGATGAAAGGATCATGAGTTCAAAGCCAGCCTGGGCCACACAGTAAGTTGCCGTCTCAAAACAGAGCAAGTGCCTGGCCATTAATTCCAGCACTCAGGTGGCAGAAGCAGGCAGAGTTCAAGGTCAGCTTGGTCTAGATAGCAAGTTCCAGGCCAGCCTGGGCTATACAACGAGATCCTGTCTCAAAAGACAAAACAACCCAAAAATATTGCCGCCTTTACTTTGACGCCTTGTCTCTCAACTGAACTGGCTTGTTCTGCAGGAAGCAGTCTCGCATATTTCTATCCCGTTCCCAACCTAGTCTTCAGCCTTCCCTTTGATACTGTGAGTTTCACTTGCTTTACTACATTCCCTTTCCACCTACATCAGACTGTAGCCTATCTGTCTCACAAAAAAACTGAACCAAGGGCAGGAAAGGTATTGCTGCAAGGCCTGATGATCTCTGTTCAATTCCTGGAACCCACAGGGTGAAAAGAGAAAAGTAAGTTTGCTGTGGGATGTTCTGTATGGCAAATGTGTTGCTAATTAGTCAATAAATAAAACACTGATTGGCCATTGGCTAGGCAGGAAGTATAGGCGGGACAAGGAGGAGAATAAAGCTGGGAAGTGGAAGGCTGAGTCAGAGAGACACTGCCAGCCGCCACGATGAGAAACAGCAGGTAAAGATGCCGGTAAGCCACGAGCCATATGGAAATGGATTAATTTAAGCTGTAAGAACAGTTAGCAAGAAGCCTGCCACGGCCATACAGTTTGTAACCAATATAAGTCTCTGTGTTTACTTGGTCGGGTTTGAGCAGCTGTGGGACTGGCAGGTGATAGAGATTTGTCCTGACTGGGGGCCAGGCAGGAAAACTCTAGCTACAAATGGCGTCCAACGTGGTGGCAAGAGTTTCCACCTAAAACCTGAGAAAAAAGATTCTAAAACGGATCTAAAAACAGTTCCTAATTGTCTCTCTCAAATGAGCGGCAGCTACCAGTTTGAGCTACTTGTGGGTTCCTAGCGTGTGCGCTCGACCTGCAGTATGGCGTGAATAAGACCTCTTCAAGTGGCACATTAAGCTGCATGGTGGATTTAGACTTTGCTAGTACAAAACAACAAAAAAAGAGGTTTCTGGACTACACGCTGCTTGGCTAAAAGCATAGACCCACGATAGCTCCCAGAGCTGGTGGAAAAGGTAACACCATGTTGGGAAGCTGAGGTGGGCAGAGCCAGCAGCCATAGCTGCTGCAGTTTAAGGCAATAGATTCACAATAAGACAGATTCAGATGTAATAGTTTACAATGTGTGTAAAAGATACATAGGCTTGAAAGAGACAAAAAAGGTGATATATAGAGTTATAGAAACAAATACATAGTTTTAAAAAATAAAGTCTTTAAAGAGACAGTAAAGGTAGTATAAAAAATAAGCCACATAAAAATGGATATTACACGGAGAATCTGGATTGTGTTGTCTTTGGGATTTTTAACTGCAGAAAAACATTTGATCATAAAAGATGTTGAGTTAGCCGGGCGGTGGTGGCGCACGCCTTTAATCCCAGCACTCGGGAGGCAGAGCCAGGCGGATCTCTGTGAGTTCGAGGCCAGCCTGGGCTACCAAGTGAGTCCCAGGAAAGGCGCAAAGCTACACAGAGAAACCCTATCTCGAAAAACCAAAAAAAAAAAAAAAAAAAAAAAAAAAAGATGTTGAGTTAAACCAATGTGTATATTTTAAAGATACCATGACTTCAAAATTTGGATATAAGGATATGTTGCTTTGGAAAGGAGACTCTGCTTTTGTTCCCACAGAAAGCCAAAGGCTATGGATTTGTTCCAGATTAAGATACATCAGGTTTGACCAGCCAAGACCCCCTGAAAGGTCTCCGATGACACCATGGCCCAGATGATCCAACATCCAGAACGATTTGAAGGCAACTGGCTCAGACAATACACCCTCATGGACGATTCCATAATTCTAAAATTTTCTTTGTATCCCCATAAGATACAGCGCCCCCCTCCAGCAGGAAGTAGTAAGAGAAGCTACGCCCAAATTCCCAAATTATATGTAATTTTACTTTAAGGTTAAAACCTTCCTTTTTGAAAAAAAAAAATGGGGGAAGTGCTGTGGGATGTTCTGTATGGCAAATGTGTTGCTAATTAAGTTGTCCTCTGACCTCAATACACATTCACATATATGCTCACTTACACATGCATACAAAATAAATAAATAAATGTAAAAAAATTTTAAAGAAACAACAAATTAAATAAATTTTGCACATTCTGGAAATTTTTGAACATTGTTTAGGTTTGGTATCTAATATATAAATAAAAATGATGAAAACAGGGCCTGACTTAGTGGCACATGCCTTTAATCCCAGCACTCAGGAGGTAGAGGCAGGCAGATCTCTGTGAGTTCAAAGCTAGCCTGATCTAAGGACAGCCAGGACTACACAGAAAGATCCTGTCTCAAAAGATTGCTAAGATACTATTTCAGACTCAAATAGGCTTGTTATCCGATCATCATGAAATGCAGCTTACCACATGGCATACCTGTGGCCCAGTAGTAAATATCCCAGTCATTGCTAGGCTCGTTAATTAGGCGATCATAGAGGTTCAGCTGCTTCTCTGTCATGTTGTGCAGATATTCTTTAGCAAAGAGGCTAAAAAGGAAAAGGAAAATGAGGTTGACAAGACTGCCCTGTCAAAGAGAAGTGACACCCAGAGCCCTCTTCCCGACTACCTAAGGAGAATACAGTTCTCCAGCATCCCCCTCTTCCTGCTCTCATAGAGTAGGCGGGCTCTTTTGGTTTCTATGGATTCATCAGTTCTCTCCTGCCATGGAGGCAAAGGAATTTCAATCATGTCTTTTTGAGAATCTATTGGGCTGTCACCTCTGTAGAATCGTCTGAATGATGTCACGCTGAACAAAGGAGACAGCAGGCTGTGTTTTGACAGTACCTGAAACAAACAAACCACAAACATCTTTATAAGACAATGGTTACTATCACTGCTATTTATTCAACACATAAGGTGCTAAATGCATTAGAGCTCACTTAGTCCTTGTGCTGATTCTGGTCCCTTTATAGTAAAGCAAACAGAAACCAATGAATCTAAGACTTAGAGGCGATAGTCACTGAAATAGAACCACAGATACATGTTTATAAATTGGGCAACACCTCACTCTACAAGACAGAATGAATATTCCAGATGTACTGTTAACCAGTCTTTCCAGAAATTACCCCAGCAGAAACACGTCTCCTTTTGCATTTCTTTAAAACTGTACATCCTGTTGTGTTCCAGTTACTCACCGGTTAAAGCCAAGGATACCCAGGTCTCCTAAAGACTCCAAACCTAAGAAGGGCATAAACCCTAAGACATAATGAGAAGGGCTGGATGATGGCTCACTAAGTAAGTGACTGCTGTGCAAGCATGGGGACCTGAGTGCAGAGCCACATAAGAGCCAAGTGTGGCCAGGAATGGCATCCTGCATCTGTAACCCCAGCACAGGTGGATCCTAGAAGTTCACTGGTCAGGGAGTCCAGCTAAAACAGAGAGATTCTGTCTCTGGAAATAAAGTGAAAATAGAGGAAGACACCTGAAGTTGACTTCTGGTCTCCACACACAAGGATAGGCAAGCACTTCCCTTCCTCCCCTTCCCCCTCTCACATACAAACATATATCACACACATACACAAATTTTAAAAAGACACAATGGTAAGGTGGTAATGTTAGCAAGATGGCAGAACAGGAAGACCCACATCCTCCTTGCCACCAAACCCTTCCAATGGAGATACTGACTCAACAATTCACAGATCTATTCTCTCTGTGAGAAGTCTGGAAAACAGGCTCCTGCTCCCCAGATAAGTACAAAATTAGCTGCCAATAGGAAGGCTGCACATGCCATAATCCTGTTTTCCCCAACACTCTAACCCACCACCCAAGCACAAGATGATGGGGAAAATATCCCAGCACCAGGCTTCTACCTAGGAAAGAAAGGTAAGACTTCTAGAAGGTCATCTGAACAAGCTGAATCTAAGTGCTATAGGAAAAGGCACTTGGTTGAAAGCTGTAGCAAACGAAGGTGATGGTTAACACAAAAAGCATTCACTTGCCATGGTTCCCATTCCTGCCTTACTGCAGAATGAAAAAAAAGATCACAACTCCCAATTTTTCCTGGGGAAACAGAGCTGGGGTGTCCACCTAATGCTCCAGCGTCTCAGGGGCCGCCTATGAGGCTGGTTTTTGTCTCTCTTGCCTCAGAGCAACAATAGGACACAACCCATTCCTGACACTTAGGGACCACAGAGACCAAGAAAGCTGAGCTGCTTACTTTTGGTGCAGAGGAAACCTTAGATAGCAGACAAACTCTAGTATCGTTCGGGAGCCTCTTCCCCAGGGCTCAGGAATGTATGGTCAATGTTCTGGAACATGGGCATTGGCATTGCCTAAGGGACTTGGTTGGTTTCTATTTTGAACAACCTGCAACACTAATAGAGTCAACATACTCTTAGAAGTCCAGCAGCCACTGAGAATAAGAGAGCAGAACAATAGCCGGGCGGTGGTGGCGCACGCCTTTAATCCCAGCACTCGGGAGGCAGAGGCAGGCGGATCTCTGTGAGTTCGAGGCCAGCCTGGGCTATCAAGTGAGTTCCAGGAAAAGGCGCAAAGCTACACAGAGAAACCCTGTCTCGAAAAAAACCAAAAAAAAAAAAAAAAAAAAAAAGAGAGAGAGAGCAGAACAACTAGTTAGGCGTGGTGCTTCATGCCTGTAATCCCAGCATTTGAGAGGCTAGAGCAGGGCTACTATGAAACCGAAGGGCTCCAATACCAGACAAAACAGAGGGAGCAAAGGAAAGAGGAAGGGGACTCTGAACAACTTTAATAGTTACAAAGAAACTAGAGCATCACAGACACTAGGGAAAGCTACTGATTATGAACTGATAGAGGAAGGTAAAGGTGCTTGTTGCCAAGCCTAAGGACCTGAGTTCTATTCCCAGAACACATGCACACAGAAGAAAGACATACAGAGAGGCAGAGACAGACAGGCGTATACCATCTTTAAAAAAAAAAAAAAATGACTGAAACTTCCAAAATTTGGAAAAAGAAACAGACATTCAGATTTGAGAAGCTCAAGAGACCTCAAGTATCATGACCCTAAGGAAGTCCACACCAAGGCACAAATTGTCCAGTAAGTCAGAAATGTGCATGTATAAAGAAAGACCATGTGAGGGCACAATGGAAAAGTGGCTATCTGCAAGTCGTGGAGTGAGACCACAAGAGAGAATTAACTGTACTACCATCTTTATCCGAGATCTCAGTCTCCAGAACTTTAAAAATAGAAATTTTTGTTGTAAGGCACCTTTAGTAAATGAATACAGCATGCTGTGAAAGTTCAGTTTCCTAAGCCACAGCCTAAGCATTCTGGACCAGCATCTCTGGAAAAGGCACTTGAAAATGCATTTTAGGGGCTGGAGAGATGGCTCAATGGTTAAGAGGACTGGCTGCTCTTTCAGAGGTCCTGAGTTTAATTCCAAGCAACCACATGGTGGCTCACAACCATCGATAGCGGGATCTGATGCCCTTTTCTGGCATAAAGTTGTACATCCATATAGAGCACTCATACGTAAGTTAAAAAGAAAAAAAAGAAAATGCATTAAAAAAATCCTTATGTGTGCAAACATGGGTGCACATGTAGAGGTTAGAGGAACAGCTCAGGTGTCATTCTTCGCCTTCCACCTTGTTTTGCAACAGTTTCTTTGTTGTTCTCTACTGTGTATGTCAGCCGAGCTGGCCTGTGAACTTCCAGGGATTCTCTTGTCTCTACCTCCCATCTCATCATAGCATCACACTAGGCTGGCCTTGAACTTGCTAAAGAACCAAGGATGACCTTAAACTTCTCATTCTCCTGCCACCAACTTCAGAGTGCTAAAATTATAGGCATATGCTGCTACTACTACACTCTGTTGTATGTGACACTAGGGATCAAATTCAGGGCTTTCATGCATGATAGGTGTTGTGTAGCAATTTCCTTCAATTTTGGAGAGAAGCTCATTATGACACAGGATCTTCTTCTTCTTCTTCTTCTTATTATTATTATTATTATTACTATTATTCACTATGTAGCCCTAGTTGTTATTATTATTATTATTACTATTATTCACTATGTAGCCCTAGCTGACCTGAACTTGACATCTAGGTCAGGCTGGTCTTGAACTCAGAGACCCTCCAGCCTCTGCCTTATGCTACTACACCTAGCCAAGACACAGAATGTTTTTTTTTTTTTTTTTTTGGTTTTTCGAGACAGGGTTTCTCTGTGTAGCTTTGCGCCTTTCCTGGATCTCGCTCTGTAGACCAGGCTGGCCTCGAACTCACAGAGATCCGCCTGCCTCGGCCTCCCGAGTGCTGGGATTAAAGGCGTGCGCCACCACCGCCCGGCCCAAGACACAGAATGTTTTAAAGGAAGGTAATATATCCCATCCTACAGGGATGCTCCTTAATATCCGGAAGTAAACAACTCAAAGGCTTCAGGGAGTCTCTGAAATTAACCAGATATGCAAGGCCACTTGCTCTGCACATATAATTTCAGCTCCAGGGGATCCAACACCCTCTGCAGCTTTAGTGGGTGTTCAGTGGGTAGCTATACTCACAAGTGTGTGTGAGTACACACACACACACACACACCAATTTCCAATTTAAAAAAAAGTATACTCTATGGCATCAATATCCTGTACATAAGGAGTAGAAGAGAAGTTCTTGTATGCAGTTAAAATTATCAATTTAAGATAGACTTAGAAATATTCTATGTAAGCCTCACCATACCACAAGGAAAATTCCTGTAGAAGAGATGCAAAAGAAAATGAGATTGCTGGGGCTAGAGAGACAGCTCAGCAGTTAAGAGCATTTACTGCTCTTACATAGGACTGGGGTTCAGTTCCCAACACACTCAGTAGATGGCTTATACCCATCTATAACTCCAATTTCAGAAAATCCAACACCCTCTTCTGGCCTTCATGGGCACCTACACACATAGTAGACATACACTCATGAAAGCACATACACATATGTACATATTTTTTAATCTAAAAAAGGAAAGAAAAAAAAGAGAGAAAAGAAAATGAGATTCCCTAAGCGCTGGGTTTGGGGCTTAGCTCACAAAAACAACAACAACAACAACTGTCGCATGAGATAACAAACATATAGTATTAAGAAGAGTTAACAGAAAGGTATAACAATCATAACTATATGTGGATCTAACATTAGAGAACACAAATCTATGAAACAGACACTGACAGAACTGAAAGGAGAGAGAAAAAAAAAAAGCAGCAGATTTTAATACCACACTTTCAATAAGGGACAGGACATCCAGACGAGGCAGGGCTTGGTTGGGGGGGTTTCAATATTTGACAACTAGAACAACACAATAAGTTTATCTAACTGAGATATACAGACATTCCATACAATAGACCGACCATACATTCCTCTCGAATGCATGGATGAACACAAGTTATGTCACAAGTCTTGACAAATCACAACTACCTTTCAACAACACTGAAATAAAACCGCAAACCAACAGCATATGAAAACCGGAAAATTCACAGACATGCAGATGCTTAAACCACAGATTTGAACAACCAAAATGTTAAGAGTAGTGAAAAACGCTTTTTAAAAAAATCTCAAGACAGATTAAAGCCTAACAAAAAAGTGGAGATGGGACCAAAATAGCACCAAGATGTAAATTTATAGCGGCAAATGGCTACGATTAAAAAAAAAAAAAAAAAAAGGGTAAGCTAAGTGTGTTGGTTCAAGCCTATAATCCCAGTAGTTGGGAAGATGAGGCAGGAGAATTGCGAATTAGAGGTCAGCCTGGGCAAACACATTAAGACCGGCTAAAAAGCGGGGAGAAGGAACTGAAGACTTTAAGAACAGGAGCTAGAAGTGGGCTTTTGGAGGAGGTTAGGTAACTGTGCCTGGCGACTTAAGTAAGATCTGAGTTGTCTCGCACGATGACTGCCGACTTAACCACATATTACCGAGTATTCTCACTCGAGCACACCGTGGGTTCAGCAAAGAACGGAAAAAGAGCTTCTTTCCCTGGACTGTGGGATAGTTGAACTCTCCCTACAGTCTCCTTGACACAGACGAGAACAAAACAGTCCTAGCTGCTGCCCGCCCCGAACCCTAAATCTTCGGCTCTCTCACCCGCGCCAGCGTCGGGATCAAGGTGACCACCGCCATTTCTCCCTACAGCACCGGAAGCTGGCAACCGGGCTACTTCCGGGAACTCCAGGCGGTCTATCCGTGGACCTCACCAGTGGAGGTGGACCTCAAGCCGGAAGGCGCGTCCCAGCGTATGGCGGAAGTAGCGGTGCGTCTGACGCCGCCGGCGGGGGGGGCGGGACCTGGGGCGGAGAGCGGTTCGCGCGCTTCGGGCCTAGTCGGGACTCTCCGCGGCCGCCGCCATATTCCCGGTAACGGGGGCGCGCGGCCGGGGGCCGGCGGGGCCGGAAGGAGGGCCGGGGCTGGCGCCGCGGCGGGGAGGGGGTCGGTTGAGGTGGCGGCGGTGGCGGAAGACGGCGGGTGGAGGGAAGCGCGGGCCTCTGAGGGAGGGGCTGAGGTCCTGGAGTGGAGCTGTGGGAGGGAGCAAGGGTAGGCCTAGCCGAGGGCGAGGACCGGGCCCGGTTGGAGTGGAGGCGGCCGTAGCTTCCGGGCCCGCGGGGGGACTCCAGCTTGGGCCGCCCCCTGGGTCTAGCAGGTGCGGCGGGCTGAGCTTGCGGCTTTCGCTGCGATGGTTCTTCACAGCGCAGCCCTTGGGCCCTCTCGAGAGTCGAGGCCTGGACTTGGCGGTGGCGCCACAGGCAGCTACGGGCGCCGACTCGGCGCAACTCGAGTCGGGCCCGCGGGTGATGGGCAGCGAGCCCCGCGAGCCCGGGCGGCCTGGGAGAGCTGGGGGCGGCGCGAGGCTGGGGGCGGGGCGGAGCGGGTGGGGCCAGGCTCTGGCTGCCGGGAGACCATTGCCCTCCTCCCAGCCTGGGACCCTCGTCCCTTAAAATTGTTTACCCTTTTCTGAATACCGTAGTGGCATCTTTCTTACTTTGTCCGTTCTCCGGGCTCGAGAGCGTATTTCCGGAGCCATGTCAGAAGGAGTGGACTTGATTGATATTTACGCTGATGAAGAGTTCAACCAGGTGAGAGGAATCATAAGCAGCTTTGGGTTCATCAGTCTACTGACAGTGGTTTCTTTCTCAGCTCAAAATAATTCCCCTTAATGTCGAAGCGTTTCCCCCTAGCGGAGGCTTTGAAGACGACTGACCATTCCTCTATGTTAATTTGAACCTCCAGGCTTCAATTTTAAAGGGTTTGCTTTAAGAGCAAATAAAAAGCCAAGTGTAATAGAATAGTGAATCAGCCTGTGGAATTCGTTTCCCCAAGTCATTCCAAAGTTGGATGACTAACCGTAATTAAAAATCAAAATTACATTTGTTGCAGTATTGTGAGGATAATTTTGATACTTGTTACTTTGCTGTTCTCTCAGAGTGCAGCTCCAGGCTCCAGAATGTTAGTCCCTCCTGCTAGTCCCCTCCCAATGGTGCAGACAGTATAAGAGATAACTTCGAAAGACACAGTATACTAGGTACTTTAAAGATGGGGGTCCAGCTCCACTCCAGGTGTCTTTAGTCTTTTTAAATAGTCTAGTCCTTTTAAACTGTGGTCTTGAGAAGCCTGTGGGCATTTTGGTATACGTTTTACTTATAAAACTTAAGATTTCTGGAAGGTGGAAGGGAAGTAAAGACCATTGAATAAACTAGTTTAAAGGCAAGTCAAAGGCTAGGTTGAATTTGTTCCTGTCTTTGCATTTTTATTACGATACCAGGGAATTTATACAAATGTCCCTTGAAATAGTAATCTATGCAGTTGAGTTCTGTGATCTTGAAGTCAAAGCTCAATGGAAACTTTCTATTTAAAACTTTAATTGTCTAACCTGGGTTCTTCAACACCATTGTCCTTGAGCAAGCTGGTTCTTGTCATTAGTGTATTCCAATGGCGTAAAGACCTGGGGAGAATGGGCCAGAGAAGTAGAATGCCTGGGTTGGACCCTGACTTTGATAGGAAGCAACAAAAGAGGCTCATCTGCCCCGTTATTTTATTTTCAATTTTGTGTATGTGTGTGGTTACATGCATGTGAGTGCAGGTGCCCAAGGAGCCCAGCAGTATGAGGTCCCCCTGGAGCTGGTGCTACAGGTGGTTGTGAGCTGCCTGATGTGAGTGCTAGCAACCAAACTCAGCTTCTCTGGACAAAGTGCTCTTAACTATGGAGCCCTCTCCAGTCTTGCTTTCCTGAGTTTTACGTGTTTGTTTGAATCAGACTTTCACCATTTGAAATTTATAGCTTTGTCATTAATTAACAAGACTTTCTTAGTTCTGTATTACTAAAAGATAGTATCCCACATACACACTCCAATTCCAAATCTGTGTATTGTTGACTGCTACTGCAACTCACTTATTTTAAAGAATAGATGGCAGAATCCTTGACCGTGGGCCATATTTGATCTTAAAAAAAAAAATTAATAATTGCTTAAGCAATGTGACTTGGGGGGGGGTCATAGACAAGACATAGTTCTTGTCCAATGGTCAACTTCTTTGTCAAGGTAGACATTATTAACATCGGGAATTTGTTCCTTAGTTAGCTTTTTTTTTTTTTTTTTTTTAAAGGACTTATTGGTCTAAAACCAAAATTAGTGTGTGGACTACTTAGACATATATACCAAACAGGCAATGTTTGATAAGGGAAAATTGAAACAAGTGTAGACTTTGAAAGTAGAGCAGGGGAACCCCATCCCCATAAGTTAATTTTTGGCCAAGCTGGTTTTAGTGTAATCTGGAAGCTGCTAAATGGTTTAAAAGTCTAAGAGTTGTTAAAAGTTGGCTTAGATGGAAAGCAGTCAGTATTAATTGGGTTGTTGAATATCTTGAGACAGTTACTGACTTGCCCCAAGCTAGCCCTGCATACAACTTCCTCAAGAGCACTTTGCTCCCAAAGGGAAATTAGCACAGTTACCACATGGAACCCTGTATTTGCTTCTGATCTCTGGCAGCCTGTACTGCAAAACCTTTTGCAGAGATACATTATTGATGTTGCATTGGGAGCCCTGGGACTCACACTGCTCTGCTGGACAGGGGAAACCTAAAACGGTGACTGAGAATTGCCACTCTGCTAAGTTTTCTGTTTGTTCCTTCTCATGCTGAGATGGGCTTGATAGTATGCTTGGTTCTTTATCAAGGATTTGAACTACTACTGTCTGCTGAGCACTGCCAGAGCTAGTGAGTTGTTGGGAGTGTAAGTAAATCCCTGTGCTCAAAAATTGGTGCCATTCCTAGTGGCTAAAAGTAGTAGTGATATTAGTTGGGTGTGGTGATACATGTGTATAATCCCAGTGCTCTAAAGACTGAGGCAGTATTGCTACAAATTGGAGGCCCGCTTGGCTAGGATGTGAAACTGTTAGAATCCCTCCCTTGCCCCAACAACAACAAAAGTTGTAAAATAACAAAATGGATAGTAACAATGCAGAGTAATGGGCAACAGTGATGGGGAGAGGTGTGAGGAGAACTGTGAAGATTGAGTGTGAGACCCCAATTGATGTGCCCTTCTAAAAATGGAAGAAAAGGTAACCAATAGTCAAGACGGTTGCCCTGAGAAAAATATACCCAAGTTAGTCAATTCATTGGGTTGGTACCAAGAATGGGCTAGAAGGTAGGAACATTGAGCATATTAGAGGGCAAAATCAAATTCCTAATAGGAAGTTTCATGATATAACTAGCCGTGTGTGTGTGTGTGTGTGTGTGTGTGTGTGTGTGTGTGTGTGTGTGTAACACAAAATCTTGCTGAGATACTTATTCAGTGTTGAATGCATATTTCCAATTTAAACTTCTTACAATAAAAATTTTAGCACTGCCACCTATAAAATGTAGGTATATGTTTTTTTACTTCTTTGTTAGGATAAGTGGGGTTTTTTTATTGGTTTTTTTCAAGACAGGGTTTTCTGTAACCCAGGCTGTCCTGGAACTCACTGTAGACTAGGCTGGCCTCCAACTGTCTCTGCCTCCTGAAAGATGAAGTCATGTGCCACCATGCCCAGCTATTGCTAGCTTTTTTTTTTTTTTTAAACTGGGGTTCCATGGCTCAGATAGACCATAGAAACTTGGAACATTCAAATTCATTGGATTTTCTTTCTGAAGTGGTAATCTACAGAAACAAGGTCCTCCAGGATTGAGATTTTTGAAAGAGTCCATTGATTGCCTTTAAGCTAACAGTATGAAAAGGTTTCCACTGATGTGTTTGCTCTCCAAGTTGAAATCTTCCTATTGGCTCACTTTTTTTTTTTTTTTTTTAAATCTAGTTTTAATCCAGTTTTTGGTGATGATGTCTGTCTTACAACTTTTAGATACATCTCACAATCACAGATACTGCATAAAAGGAATCCTAGTTTTCTGGCATTGAATATATAAAATACTGTTATTATTGTCTTTTAAGTTTCATTTGAAAATCTTTTTTTTTCCCCCCCTTTAAAAAGCCTTCATGGGAGGTATAAAGTCTAGTTGTCCTTAATATCCTTGGGGGATTGGTCTCAGAATCTTTCTCTTTAACAAAATATTCAGGTACTTAAATCTTAAAAAAAAAAAACTTATGAGCCTGTACTGAGGAGGCTGAGGCAAAAAGGGATCGCAAGTTCAAGACCAGTCTTAATAACTTAGCCAGGGGCTGGAGAGATGGCTCAGAGGTTAAGAGCACTGACTGTTCTTCCAGAGGTCCTGAGTTTAATTCCCAGCAACCACATGGTGGCTCACAACCATCTGTAATGAGATCTGGTGCCCTCTTCTGGCCTGCAGACATACATGCTGTATACATAATAAATAAATAAATCTTTTTTAAAAAAAAATAACTTAGCCAGACCCTGTTTCAAAATTTAAAAAAGAAAAAAATCAAAGATATAGTTCAGTGGTAGAGACCTCACCTAGCATGCTCAGAACCACTTGGATAAGGTATTTTTGCATATACAATCTTTATGCATTCCTTCTCCATGCTGTAAAAATGTCTCTAGATGATAATGATTATTTCAACTTTGCTAAGGGTTGAATACAGGCCTTGCCTTTTGTAGTTTTTTTTTTTTTTTCATTTATTTTTTATGCATATGAGTGTTTTGCCTGCATGGATGTATATGCACCATGCATGTGCATTGCCTTCAGAGGCCAGGGAGGGCATCTGATCCCCTGGGACTGGAGTTGTGAGCTGCCAGTGGGTGCTGGGAATCAAACCCAGGTTCTCTGGAAGAGTGGCCATTGTTCTTAACGTCTGAGCTATCTCTTCTGCCCCCATCTTAAAAAGCTTTTTAAAGGATGTTTTCAGCTGATATTTAGCTGGATGGGAAACTGACAGATACGGAAAGCTAGGTATAGTGGTTTCTGAGGATTAGAGCATTGAGCAGGATGGAGTCATCAAGTCTTTTTTGGGAGGAGGGAATTTGTTTGTTTGGGATTTTGGTGATTTACTTATTTTTACATTTGTTTGTATATGGCAAGTGTGTTGAGATCAGAGGACAAGACTTTTCTTCTACCATATGGGTCCTGGTAATTGAACTCATGAGCCACTGAATCATCTCATTGGTGTTGGTGGTTTTTTCAAGATGGTCTGATGCAGCCCATGCTGTTCTCAAACTCTGTGTGAAGCCAGTTGTGAACTGCTGATGATCTGCTACTACCTCCCAAATGCTGGGACTACGGGCCAATGTGCCATTATGCCCAGTTTTAAGTCCTTTTGTACCTCAAACTACCTGATATATGGCACATAAGTACTAGGAATTGAGCCCAGGGCCTTCTGTGTGCAAGGCAAGCACTCTACTACAACTGAGCTATATCCCCAGTCCTCTACTCTTTTTTTTTTTTTTAAATGTTTCTTAGATGGTTATTAGAAAGCTGAGATTGTATTCTAAGAGCTTAAAAGTTTCCCTGGATCAGTTGTATAAACCAAAGGGTAATTCAATGTTTTGTTCGCATTTTGTTGCTTACTCACTTTCACATTCTTTCTCCCTACTTTATATTTCTAAATAAATGTACTCTTATTAAAAACAATACTAGTATATAACCTGATATTGAAAATACATTTTATGAATATATTTTAGATGTGGTCTTTGAATCTGACATCATTGATGACAGCAGCACATGTATCTAATTATTTATTAGTGGTTTGTTTGCTTATTCACCATTTGCCTTTCGATCCTCACAGGAGGCTAACAGAAACTTGCACACCATGAATAGTCTTGGAAATCTCATAAGCACTACTAAGAATTTCAAATCAGGAATTCTTTCTTACCCTGTTTCCTAGAGTGGGACAGGGTGGCTTTGTGCATTGCTTTACAAAGCATTTAACTATAGGTTCTAAGTCAGCTAGAATGAAGCAGAAGAAACAAACTGAAAAGTTTGAAGACTCCATTGTCAATTTCTCATCTTTTAGGACTCGGAGTTCAACAATACAGATCAGATTGACCTGTATGATGATGTGTTGACGGCTACCTCACAGCCTTCAGATGATAGAAGCAGTAGCACTGAACCACCCCCTCCTGTCCGCCAGGAGCCGTCTCCCAAACCAAACAACAAGACCCCTGCAATCTTGTATACGTATAGTGGCCTACGGAGTAGACGAGCAGCTGTCTATGTAGGCAGCTTCTCCTGGGTAAGCACGGATAACCAAGTCTTATGGGTAGGCTGGAGGGAGAGCACTGGGAGGTGATGGCATTTTCAGAAACCACTGTTGCACTGTTTTGTGCTCTGATGGGGTTGGATTTCTTTTTCCTGGGATCAGGTTGGATTGATCTCTGAAAGAGAACTATCCTGAGGACGTACTGGTGCCGAAGAAAGCATTGATTAAGTGGGTAGTTGCCTTTTCTGCCATCTTATTACTGCCCCTGACCCTGGGGCTTTATGTCTAGCAGGGTCATCTATGGGACGAGATTTCAGAGTGAACACCTTGAACTCTTGGTGGTCATTAGATGGTCCTGTGATAATGGTGGGTGATGGGGATCAAAGACCTTGATAGCTCTAGTGTATTGGGATATGTGTTGGCTATTCTGTAAAAGTTAACTGTGTGACATGTTTTTGGGTTGGTGGTGGGGGGTGCCAAATCAGGAGATGTATATACTGATGGGAAAGTTCCTGGCATGGTCAACTCTAGCCTGTCACATCTATAGTTAAAGTTACTAGCAATCTGTTTGATCTAATGATCAACCAGCCCACATGTCAGTCAAAATTAAATTTCAATCTTAAATCTCCAAACAGAGGAGCTGTGGGCTTAGATGGGTTTAGAGTTCAGGACAATGGGAAAAGCCTGCACTGATTGAAATAATGCTGGACTTTGGGGGTTTCCTGTGGGCGGTCATGGTTGTGGCAGGCGTCCTAGATTTGGGAACAGGACTTGGGACATTTGGGTGGGTGGGTATCAGGCATGTAGTTCTTGACATTTCTCCCTTTTCCATCTTGCCGGCCCCAGTGGACTACAGACCAGCAGCTGATCCAGGTTATTCGCTCTATAGGAGTCTATGATGTGGTGGAGTTAAAATTTGCAGAGAACCGAGCAAATGGCCAGTCTAAAGGGTGAGGTCTGGATTTGGGGAGCCCCCTTTAGTTTGTGATTGTTAGGGTAACGGATCTGTTATATATTTGAACTTGGATTCCAACCCCCTTCCACCCCAGCCTAGCTTACTACTTTGGTTTTGACAAACTGCCTTAGTAGATTGAGGACCTAGCTAGATTGAAGTTGAACATCCGTCTGTTGAAGGGAAGAATGTTAATTTTAAATTCCAAAAAGTAAGGAAAAACAGGAAGTATATAGAGTGGCACCTTCTTACTGCTGGTGTGTGTGTGTATGTATGTGTGTGTGTGTGTGTGTGTGTATAAATATTTAATTTAGCAAGATGTCTTTTCCTTTGTCAAATAGAATTTTTGTTCCTTTTCTAGTGTCTAAAAAATTTTCTCCTTTTTACTTGGTTCCTCCAGGTATGCTGAGGTGGTGGTAGCCTCTGAAAATTCTGTCCACAAATTGCTGGAACTCTTGCCAGGAAAAGTTCTTAATGGAGAAAAAGTGGATGTGAGGCCGGCCACCCGGCAGAACTTATCACAGTTTGAGGCGCAGGCTCGGAAACGTGAGTGCGTCCGAGTCCCAAGAGGGGGTACGTGGAGACCATCTGTATGATGGGGGGAGGTTGTGGGCTTGTTGGTATGGTGTGGGCTCAGACTAATGTGGAGTATTTAGGAGAAGGGTACTGTTTGGGTATGGCTTGTTAGTACAATAAGTGGATAGGCCTAAGAGATTGTGTAATAGCACAGTCCTGGGAATCAGGTTCAGCTTGTCAGTGGGTTCTGCCTTTGACTTTTTTTTTTTTTTTTGGTTTTTCGAGACAGGGTTTCTCTGTATAGCTTTGCGCCTTTCCTGGGACTCACTTGGTAGCCCAGGCTGGCCTCGAACTCACAGAGATCCGCCTGGCTCTGCCTCCCGAGTGCTGGGATTAAAGGCGTGCGCCACCACCGCCCGGCTTTGCCTTTGACCTTTTTAACCTTTTGAACGAGTCAGTTCACTGCTTAGGACCTCTTTCCCATCGGAACTGAAAAGTGATTGAAGTTCTTGTCAACTGTCAATTCTATTTCTTCCATAAATGGACACACCATGAATTTGCTTGCTTTTTAAGTAAGACTTGGTTCTCTTGAGTTTTTAAAAAGCAGACACCCTAGAGTGTAATTAAGATAAGTGATCTCATCATGAGTATATATATGGAGTGCTCTGTAAGAATCAACCAAAAGAAGTGTTAGGTAATAAAAATAAAGCATTATTTTTCCATTGTTATCTTAGAGAAAGGAAACAGTTATTGAATATGTAGTTGGTTTGGCAAGTATATCACATAGGTTTTTTAGAAAATGGAGCCTGGCAGTGGTGGTGCACGCCTTTAATCTCAGCACTTGGTAGGTAGAGGCCAGCCTGCTCTACAGAGCGAATTCTAGGACAGCCAAGGCTACACAGAGAAACCCTGTCTGGGGGGTGGGGGTATATCGGACCAGAGAGATGCCTCACAGCAGTTAAGAGACTGGCTGCTCTTCCAGAGGACCCAGCTTCAATTCCCAGTACCCACATTGAAACCCACAACTGTCTCTAACTCCAGTTCCAAGGAATCCAGTGCCCTCTTCTGACTTTAGTGGGCCCTGCATATGTGCGGTACACAGACATACATGCAGGCAATTTACCCATACACATAATAAAATTTTAACAATTTTTTAAAAGTGCAACATTCTATGTTAGTTTGATGCTTTAAGTTCATCTTACTCCCTTTAATCTGACTTTGTTCACCAAACCACTTTCTGATGCTACCTTACTTTCCTAATGAGGCTTTCCTCCTGGGAAGAGAATGCATTGACCAGCCTACAAGTATTCCAGTCTGCTTGGCAGTAAATAATTGTTAGTATCAACTAATAAATTACTACTTTGGTTTGTGTATCAATTTCTTATGAGTTTGGTTGGCACAATTCACTCTCCTGGGGTCTGATTACTCCCTGGTAAATTACGGAAATCAGATTTCTAAACCTGAGGACCAATCTTGGCTTACCCTGACCTCACAAGGTACAGCTACCCTGTAAGGCCCTGCCTGAAATAGTCAGCTTCCTTTTCTTTCACTACTCAGGGATAGGTAGTGGCAGCAACATTTCACCACATACCTGCTGTCACTACTCTAAATACCAAGCTCTAAAACAGTAGTTCCTTGTATTAATGGGGTATGTCCTTCATGTGGAAATAGAGCCTCTTTAGTAGAAACAGTTGTCTTTGTCCTTTGTATTGACAGCTAGGTGGATGAGGTGTGAGCTCCAATTGCCCTGGCTTAAAGGCACACACTTAGCTTCCTTGACAACTCACATTTTCAAGTCCCTTCTTTTTCAGAGTCTTTGTATAATTCGACCCTCCCATAAGATGCAGCTCTTTATAGCTGTATTGAGAATAGTATTTCTACCTCTTCTCAGCTTTTTCCTTGTACATGTTACTTTACTGAAAAGCATAAAGCTGATGGACGTCCTCTGCTTAAAAATGGCTGCTTCTCTGGGGACTTGTAACCAAATATACAAGTCAATATTGGAACAGTGCCTAAGAACATGGTTAACAGAGGATTGCACTTACTTTAAAACTTCTTCAGTTTATAACAACTTGAGAAAGGAACAGATTGTCATGTGTTTGAAACATGAAGAACAGGGCCTGTGTCAGGCTGGCAGTATCCCAGAGTAAAGAAGTCAAGATGGTTGTCAGTGTAGTTGATCCCACCATAGGCTTGTCTTGGGCATTGGCCCTGACCGTAAGTTCTAGTGGAAAAAGCATTCTTCTTCTCCATATTTGCTAAGCATCTTTCTACCTGCAAGACTCTCAAGGCTATACTATCATATATTTCTTGGGGTCTAATTTAAGAAGGCTGAGCTAGCTCTCTCAATGAAATTATATAGATAGAAAATGGCTCTGTCTCCTACTTTTCCCATACTTTTTCAATTCTCTGACCAGAGTTCTATGACACAGAGACCATTTCTAGAGTACAGCATAATAAAGAAGGTCGACTTGTAGTAGCCTTAAGAGTCTCTGAAATCTGGGGAATGTAGGATTTTAAGGCAGGTAGAATCCAGCAGAACATCAGTGAGAGTGCTTCAACATCATTTTCTTATAGGTTGTTTGGAATGTGTGTATTTGAAAACAAGAGATAAGTTTAAGGGTTAAATGTATTCAAAGCACTTTAAGGACCCTAGATAAGAGCATTCTTTGACATACAGGACTTTGGAATCATGTTGCTTTTTGGGGTTGTCTCAACCAAGATACTTCGCTCTTTCCACTGAGGCCAGCGGAAAGGCATCAAGTGATTGGTTTCTTGTCTCAGCTGCTTCACTTGTTTTCTTCAGCATGGTGCCCGATGACTTGTTGAGGGATGAGCTGGTCCTATTATGTCCAAAGCCTGCCTGGGCAGTAACATGAGCTCTGTTTTGCTTTGCAGGAATACCTCCACGGGCCCACTCCCGAGATTCTAGTGATTCTGCTGATGGACGGGCAACTCCCTCTGAGAACCTTGTACCCTCATCTGCTCGTGTGGATAAGCCCCCCAGCGTGTTGCCCTACTTTAACCGTCCTCCTTCAGCCCTTCCCCTGATGGGTCTGCCCCCACCCCCAATTCCACCCCCACCACCTCTCTCCTCAAGCTTTGGTGTCCCTCCTCCTCCTCCTGGTATCCACTACCAGCATCTCATGCCCCCCCCTCCTCGATTACCTCCTCATCTGGCTGTACCTCCCCCTGGGGCCATTCCACCAGCCCTTCACCTCAATCCAGCCTTCTTCCCCCCACCAAATGCTACAGTGGGGCCTCCACCAGATACTTACATGAAGGCCTCTACACCTTATAACCACCATGGCAGGTAAAAACTATATTTCCCTGCAGATTTGAGCCAGGATAGTAGACAGTGTTTTTATTTATTTGTTTGTTTGTTTTTGAGACAAGGTCTCACTATGTAGACCAGATTGACCTCTAGACAGTATTTTGCTGGGCAGTGGTGGCACACACACTCCAGAGGCAAAGGCAGGCCAGCCTGGTCTACAGAGTGAGTTAAGTAGACAGTGTTTTAGACATTTGTTTTACATGAATTAGTACTGAATGCTGATACTTTTCCTCTATAATCGTGTTGTGATGTTGAGTCCTGGAACATAGATTAGTATCTGTCAGGTTTGTTTTGCATGCCTATATGTGCAAGTGCACGTGTGTGCAGCTGCATATGTGTTTTTGTGTACTTGAATATGGAAGCCAAAGGACAACCTTTGGTGTCATCCTCAATTTTGTTGTCCACCTTGCTTGAAACAGTGTTTCATTGGCTTAGAGCTGTCCACGTAGATTAAATTGGCTAGCCAGTGAGCCCCAGGGATCCACCTGTCTCCACTTTCCCAGTACTGGGATTATAAGCATGCTCCACCATTCCTGGTATTTTTATGTGGGTTCTGGGCATTTGAACTCAGGTTCTCATGCTTACCTGGCAGGCACTTTACTGGCTAATTTAGTTCCCCCAACTCCCATCAATGTATTTTATTTAGTGTTTTCTGTTTTCATCTTAACTACTTGACCCAAATCATATCTTTTCATAACTCCCTTTAAGCAGCTTGATTAAACTTGGTGCCATAAATGCCTGCAGTGATTAATACTTTTGTGTCAAACCAAAATTATGAACATATGTGACATGAATCCTGTCCTTGAAAAAAAAAAAGGAACGCATAAAACATTTGAGACATATCCTAGAGAAGAATTAAATAACAGTATTATAGAATATAGTGAGAGTAATAAAGGATGTGGCAGTCTGATATGGTATTACCTCTCTGCAGCCGAGATTCGGGCCCCCCACCCTCTACAGTGAGTGAAGCTGAATTTGAAGAGATAATGAAGCGAAACAGAGCAATTTCCAGCAGTGCCATTTCCAAAGCAGTGTCTGGAGCCAGTGCAGGTAATTAACTCTTACTTTGCTGCCTTTGGCTTAAATTTTCCCCTTTGTCATTTCCATTTGGAAAAGTTTGAAAAGTTGAAGTTGGAGCACTGTTAGATGTCAGAAGATAAGCACTTCAAAAGAAGAATATGACTTGGTTTCTTGGCTTGGGGAAGCTCCACTGATATGTCTAAGCCCTGTAGAGAACAACTCAGTGCCTACACATGAGTAATAGACACTAGTTCCTTTTGTATCTATTGTAGAATGTAATTGCTATCTCAGGAGATCTTTATCTCAGAAACAATCTTTAGAACTGTGTCTGTGTAGTAACTCCATACAGGTAGAATTAAAAGCTCTGGGGTTTTAGAAGTAGTGCTTCAACTAGATGGTGCTATGATAACAGATTTGGTACACTAAGAAATCTGGGCAGAGCTGGTGGCCTGTGGGTAGCCTGTTCTAGAAAGGCAAGTTTGTTATCGTCCTAAGGCATATCACACCCTTTTAGCTAACTTGCCCTGCTCTCAGCATTATCTTTTTACTTCCTATGTTTTAGACACCTATGTTATTAGTATATCTTAACATCTAATATTTGTTGAGCTCTACTGTGTGTCTGGCACTAGGCTAAACACTTTACATAGATTACTTTATTTGCCTACAAACTTACCTCATGAGTTGAACAACTAGTTATCTGTAGAGCCATTGTTCCTTAATTTATGTACCCTAGCCAGGTCCTAGCAAAGATAAAACAAACAATATTTTTATTTATTTATTTTTTATGTATACAGAAGAGGGTGCCAGATCTCATTACAGATGGTTGTGAGCCACCATGTGGGTGCTGGGAATTGAACTCAGGACCTCTGGAAGAGCAGTCGGTGCTCTTCACCTCTGAGCCATCTCTCCAGGCCCAACAAACAATATTATTAAGACATGGTTAAACATACACAGTTCTATGGACAGAAAATTTTAGAATTGTTGGCTCAGATGTTTATTTGGCAGTTTATTTTTATTTTTTAGACTTGTGTGTGTGTTGCATGTGTATATGTACATATATCACATGCATCCTTGGGACCCAGGTGCCCATTGGATTCCCTAAAACTGGAGTTAATGGGTGGTTGTGAGCTGTCATGTAGGTGTTGGAACTCAAACCTGGGTTCTCTATAAGACCAACAAGTGATCTGAACAGCTAAGCATCTCTCTAGCCCTAGGACAGTTCATTTTAATCAGTGTTGTCAGGTAGCCCTTGGACAATAATCAGGATGCACTGATTATAGGGCCACTAACTAGCCTTTGTCAGATTTCAAACTATACTATAACTCATTCAGTTTTATACCTGCTGTGTCTGCCTTGTCCATTTTACCATGGCCCTTTAAAACAGCCAGTCACTCAGAATTTGTGTCCTCCTGCATTCTCTTTTTGGTCCAGTTTGGTTACTGTCTTTTCTTATCTTTGGCCTTTCTCTCCATCCTACCAGGGGATTACAGTGACGCCATTGAGACACTACTCACAGCCATTGCAGTTATCAAACAGTCCCGAGTCGCCAATGATGAGCGTTGTCGTGTCCTCATCTCCTCTCTTAAAGACTGTCTTCATGGCATAGAGGCCAAGTCATACAGTGTGGGTGCCAGTGGAAGCTCTTCCAGGTGAGCTGATTGCTTTGGGGGCTGATGGGCCTCGAGCAGTACTGTCCTGCAGGTTGGCTGGGAAAAGAAGGACACCCAGGGTATCTGAGAAGGGTCTGGATTAAAGAGGGGACCTAACATTCATGTCTTTAAGGAGAAGAAATTAATGAGATGATTTCATTAATTATTGTTAATGTCTGAAACCTGTCTTCTATAGAATCATTGGCCTCATTTAGGAAAAAAAGACTAATAAAGAACACAGACTTCCATGCTGGGGAGGTAGCTCAGTGATAAGACTTCTTGCCTAGCATTCATGAGGCCCTAGGTTCAATCTTCACCATGGGATCAAGGAAAAGGGGGAATTGGACTAGGTAGACACATGGGGATTTTGAATCTTAGGTTTGAATTTCAGTTCGGTTGCTAACTACCTGTTTGACCATCTTGAGTATGGAAGTTAGCAACGTTCCAAGACTTAAGGGGGAAAGTCCTAGTACTTACCTACAGACCTGTTATAAAGATGAAATCATAATACTTGCAAAATTCTAAATACCCCATCCAATACAGTAGTAAGGTCTTAACAAATCTGTCAACCATTTCCCCCATAAAGATTAGGCTTCAAAGAGCTAAGCTCCTCAGACAGTACCCCCATGATAGAGAACTAAGAATATTTTAAGCAAACACTGGAAGATACAAAACCCCATGTGGAAAGAATGTGGTAGGCCCTCTGAGTTGAGACTGAAGGATCTTTCTGATAGGAAAAGACATCGGTCCAGGGAGAGGTCACCCAGCCGGTCCCGGGAGAGCAGCAGGCGGCACCGAGACTTGCTTCATAATGAAGATCGGCATGATGATTATTTCCAAGAGAGGAACCGGGAGCATGAGAGACACCGGGATAGAGAACGGGACCGGCACCACTGAGAAAGGTGGGAAGAAGCCCTGTTCCTGAACAATGGATTGAGTATAAACTGGGTGTGGTGGCTCATCCCCGTAATCCCAGCATTGGGAGGTCAAGGCAGGAGGATTGCCATGAGTTGAAGGGCAACCTAGACTACAAAGTGAGACCCTGTCTCAAAAAGAAAGATTTGTTATAGAGATGTTCCTCTCTCCCCCGAGTTCTCAATAAATGAAAACCACTGTTACTATCATTATTACATTTTTAATACCAATTTTCAAGTAAAAGGGAAAACTGGCCAAGGCAGGATTATTGCCTTAGTTTTCATGAAGCAATATTAATGACTTCAAGAATTGATAGCCATTAAAGAGATTTTGAAAACTGGAGGTTTAGTTTAGGAAAAACCATTCTGAAAAATCCTTCATAGCTTTAGAGACCCTATGAATAATTATAATAGAAGGATATTTTTGCTTTTAGTAGGCTTTGTTAAAAGCAGGGGTGTGAGGGAATTGGCGTGGGTAATTGAAATTAGATCGGATTGTCTGGCTCGGGGACTGTGTCAGCAGTATTTAGGCTCCCTGTCTCTCAGCTCTGCTTTTCTCGATTTTCATTCACAGAAACATCTCCATCTTGGAGGATGAGCCTGTAACTCTTGAGTTTTATCCCACCATTTTGCAATCCCAACTGAAAGAAAGCTGCTAAGGATTGTTTGTGGTGTAGGAAAGAGTGGGTGTTGGTTCTGTTTCTGTGGAGATGTATAAAATAGACTAGAATATGGCTAGGAGGAGCTGTCTGGTCTGTGGTCTGCTTGATTGTTGAGAAGTAGTGTAGTTGAGCAGGCTGTGTAGATCTTAACTATGGATGACTGGATGACGGAAACTGGAAACCCTTACTTGTGTATCTTCATAGTTCGTGGTAAACTCAAATCTTTTGAACACTGCCTAGGTACAGCTTACTAACAGACAAGAAAGCATTCCCTTGTGTTTGCCCTCTACTTTGTTGTTGGCGTTATCTACCTTAACTTTTTCGGTTTTTTGAGACAGGGTCTCTTTTATATGGTCTTGACTTTCATGGGCTCATTATATAGACCAGGCTAGACTCAAACTCACAAAGATCCTCCTGTCTCTGACTCTTGAAAGCTGGGATTAAAAACAACCTGGCACTTTACTTAAACAGTTTCATAGCTGAGAGTGTTTTTGTCATCTTCCACAGAAAGTAAATGGAATGATAAAAATTACTAAAGTTTTCAATCTACATCTTTCTCTGTCCTTTTTTTTTTAAAGCTGCCTGTTTCTTTTTCTCTTGTCTTTTTTTTTTTTTTTTTTTTTTTTTTTTTTGGTTTTTTGAGACAGGGTTTCTCTGTGTAGCTTTGCGCCTTTTCCTGGAACTCACTTGGTAGCCCAGGCTGGCCTCGAACTCACAGAGATCCGCCTGGCTCTGCCTCCCGAGTGCTGGGATTAAAGGCGTGCGCCACCACCGCCCGGCCTTTTCTCTTGTCTTTTTAAATAATTTTTTTCATACAGTATATTCTGATCATGGTTCCCCCTCCCTCATCTCCTCCCAGATCCTCCTCACCTCCCAAACAATCCAACTCGTGCCTTCTTTCTCTCTTTAGAAAACAAACAGGCAAATGCTTTCTTTGTTCTTTACTTATCTCATGGAATTCTAAAATGTAGACTAACGCGCATAAGAGCCAACAATTTAGCTCTGAATGAGTTCTGTGTTCGTCTTTCTAGATTTTTGCAACATACTTCGTTTTGAAAGGTGCTCACATAACATACGTAGCCTGTGGAAATGCAGGTTAATGAAGATGGAGCCTACTAGTGGCTTTGGCCTTCTTTCTTGTTGGGGCTGGGCAAGGTGGGCATGGATGTCTTGGTTCTACTCTTTCCCTTCAGTAAGTAGCAGCATCACCTCTTCTGAGCTAGCACAATTGAAGACTTACTTGAAATCCAAAACAACCAGTGCTGGGTGTTGTGATCAAACTTGGGGTGCTGGTACTCAGGAAGCCTAGATAGAAGAACCACAAGTTCAAGGGCAGCCAGGGCCACGTAGCAGGACCTAGTGGGAGGGCGTGGGGGGAGCCATCCCCTCCCATTATGTAGTATGTGTTCTTTGGAAATGGATAGGATAAGAGGTTTAATCCCAGCCCTCAGGAGGCAGCGGCAGGCAGATCTCTTCAGTTGTGGAGGCCAGTCTGGTCCACAGAGTGAGTTCCAGGACAGCCAGAGCGACACAGAGAAACTCTTGTCTTGAAAAACTAAAACAAAGTGATCAGGAAGGGAGCTGTTAATTGGTCTGTACAAAGCAGCAGTTGTAGTCTTAATCCATATTCAGTGTACTTAATAGACTATATGACTGTATATGAACATTCCTGCTGCCTTTGCTCCTTTAACAACCTTTTGACGGTGAAAGTGCCAGCAAGATTTATTGATCTACCTGAAAGTCCTCTTTTGGTAGTTATAGAAAAACATTTATTTGACTGGCACAGGCCTGTGATGAAGTGAGGAAAGCTCACTCTTGGGTAAGTTTTCCACGTCACTTCTTTTCCTGTTCCCCTAACATATATGTACAAGTGAATCAGACACTTTAAAAAGAGAAAAAAAATCATCTGTAATTTTCATGGTAGTCTGAATTGTATCTTCATTTACTAAATTGTAGCTTAGAAGGGTTTCATGTTGGGGAAGTGATGTACAGGTCTCTCTGTAAAGAACTTAATCCTCCATGCTATTTGAACAGCATTTATAGCATCTTTTCTTAAAAAGATGGTTGTGTTTCTATGCTGTGAACATGTGTTCCTTGATCAAGAAAGGTATGTTTTGTGCAGAGGCATCAATGGAACAGCAACATCCTCTTCTGTTCCTCAGGAGAGAGCCCCAGCTCTGGGGCTTGATGGGCCAACTAAAGTGATGGATCTTTGACTTTGTCTGCATTCAGACACTACTGCCAGCACCAGTTCCCTTGACGAACCAGTTACCCTCTGTGTCTCATTCTGTAAGGACACTTCACAAAAAATGTCTTTTCTTTAGGACGTGCATGTGTATGCTTTGGAGTTTGAGGGTGTTCTAGGTGGTCTGTGTCTTCAGTTCTCTATAATTATTGTCCATTATTTTTAGGGTGTTTCTTACTTGAAATAGATTCGTTCTCACTTTATTCATGTCCTCCTGATCCATTGAAAACTGGGCTTTCTGTTCAAGTTTGAACAGAAATTGGCTTAAAGATTCAGCCAGTTCTGATGGTACATGCCTGTAATCCCAGCACTTGGAGGACTAAGGTAGGAGGATCATAATTTCAAAGCAACCTAAGCTACACAGCAGGACCCTGTCTGGAGAAAACAACGTTCAGGAGCCTGAATTTTAGGAAACAAAGAAGGCACCAAGAGCTTTAGTTTTTCTTTATAGAAAAAAGGACAAATACTTGCACATATGTTTAGAGATGTCAGCAAGAAGATGATGATACAGATTCTGAGTAGCAGGCTAAGATAGTGCCAGCCCAGGGTTAGAAGGATGAGGCAGCATGCAGATGTCTTTTGTGTGTATATGTCTTTTTGGCTGGCTCTTACAAGATTTGTGAGGCTTTTTTACAAAGTTACTTATATAAAGGGTAAGCATTCATGTATGGCTGCAGTTCTAGGTTCAATTTAGTACATTGAATTTACTAAATTTATTGAATTTAATTCTCCCCTTTCCTTCTTACTGTTGCTTCTGTTTTTATCATCAAGTGACCATACTACCATCTACATGTTTCGAGTTTGCTAGGGATCTTAAGATTAGCAATGTGGCAAGTGGCCTAGCAGACTCTTCTATTGGGTGTAAAGGTTCTGAACAGGCTGTCAGATATTTTTGGTGATGACTTCTACTGTTTCTTCTTCCATCTCTGCGTTAGTTCTGGCTTGGCCAAGTCATTCCTAGTTAATGTTCTTGTACTTTTGGGTCCTCATCACAACAGTTATCTGGGGAAAGTCTTACAATCACTTGCATTTTATTCAGTACAGCCTGAAAAGGCTCTGTTGCTGTGTATCTGTGTGCACACGCATAAGCATAATGTTTGGAATCTGTATTTTGGTTTGGTTTGTGGCTTTTGGTTGGGGTGTATGAGTGTGTATGCTCTTTGGTTTTGAAGTCTGTTCTAACCAGGGCTGCTTTAAAAGAAAACAGATAATTGAGGAGTTTGCTATGGGAGTGCTTCCTGCTGGTACCTCTGGGGTGTTTTGGGAATTGGTGGATTTGGTTGTATATACACTTTTTTTCTTACTATTATTTCTCCCTTTTCTTTTTCTTTTCTCTCTTTTTTTTCTTCCCCTTAAGGTAAGCTATGACTTGCTCATAATGGACTTTCTGAAGCTGTGTTTCCTTGCAGCAACTTTTCTTGAAATGTTAATTCCCAGCCTTTCCCTGCTAAAATATTCTCAGACTGCTTTCAGAGACTTCATTCTATTGTCTGTGTTTTCCTCTTAACCTTAAAAATGTCACCATTTTGGTTAGTCTTAATCTCTATTCATTGTGTTCTCTCCACCCATTTCCTCACATTACTCGATGCCAGACAGTCCACTTTATTGTACTTTGCTAAGCTTGCATTCTCTTCCTACATTCTGACTTAGGTTGTGATTTCAGGAAATGCCAGTGTGTCTCATATAAGCCCTTACTGATAAAGAGAGTGGCCTCTAACTGGTGTTTTCTTCTCTTCTGGTGCTTTCATTGCAGGAGTCTGTCTGGGTGGAAGCAAATTGTTTTTAATGGACTTGCATCTCCTCACCTTGATCAGGACTAAAGGACGGAGGCCGCTCCACCCCTTTCCCCTCTTCCAAACCCCTAACTTCCTCCAGGCAATACCCTCTGCCCTACAGGATTGAAGATGGCTCAGCAGCCCTCCCAATCCCATACCACCTGTTTGCCAGGGGGGAAGAACCTAAAGACTTGATGGGGTAGAGAATGGGGGCAGACAGGAGGACAGCAACATGTCCAGCCCCTAGTCTCCATAGAGAATGGTGCTTTGTCCAAGGAAACCTGAGTTTCTGATTCCCCAGGAGCAGTCAATGGTGAGGTTACTGAGAAAACTTCCTTCCCAGAGACAATGGATCCTCTTTGTGGGATCTTAGGAGAGTGACTGGGTGTGCCAAAAATGCCCAGGGTTCTGCCCTCGGTACTAGATTTGGTGGGGGCAAGAGGGTCCAAACCCTGCTAACATACCACTTCTTTGTTCAACTCCTTTACCTTCCTAGCCCTTTGAGGAGGGACCATGAGAACAGAAACTACCTTGTGACAAGCTGCTGTTCTGGGTTTTCTCTTCTCACGTATTGACGGTTTATTGCCCTGGCCTTCTAGAGGGCTGACTCCTTTTGACCCCTTGCTATCTAACTCCTCAGTGGACTTGCCCCTCAGAAGCAAAACCCAGGAGGTTCCTTTCTCCTGGAGGCCTAGCCAAGCCAGTTACCACCATTTGCTGCTTCAGGCTCGGTTGTCTGTTGCAATAACCAGCTCTTAGATGTTTCCTCTCCCTGAGGTTTTCCATTTAACATGGAATCCTTCCCCCAAGAAGGCTGCTTCCTTGTTTTAGAGGAAGGTATTGCCTTTGGGACATAGGGATGTCATGGGACCTCAGTAATGAGGACCCCTAGTTAATTAAGTACCAGGAGTGTGGGGAAGGAAGCAATTTGAGCAGGATGTGGCCTACTTGCATGGGCTCTTCTTTTTCAGGTTTGATGTAAGCATGGGCTTGCATCCCCACGGTACATACTTTGACTTATTGTGGGATAACTCAGCACTAGTAGGCAGATAAAGTCACAAATGTGGTGTTTTGTTGGGTTTTTTTTATCCTTTGACTATAATACTTCCCCTCACTTGGCCTGGAGGTGCTTCCTGCCTTTGACAAAGAGCAGAGAAGAAATGGAGCCTGACTTAAGTGAACTCAGCTAAGAGTTCTGAGGGCCAGCACACTCATGGCTGTTTTCTGCACAGGCAAATGGAATTGCTTTCCTCAGCATCCAGATTGTGATAGGTTGCTCCT
Source organism: Peromyscus californicus insignis (assembly GCF_007827085.1). Classification (NCBI taxonomy): domain Eukaryota; kingdom Metazoa; phylum Chordata; class Mammalia; order Rodentia; family Cricetidae; genus Peromyscus; species Peromyscus californicus. The sequence goes on along the minus strand of NW_026294562.1, from coordinate 51,427,342 downwards.
GCAGGAGGCAGCCACAGTCCTGGAGTACCATAGGGTGATGTTCCTTCTGCATGCATCTGCAGGGTCTATGACATCTAATGTGAAAAGAGACGTGGCGTGTGAGATGAGACTTGGTATGTGAGACCCATCAGACTCAGAAGAGAGACTGAATTGGATCCTTCCTCTCTTCCTAGCACACTTCTAATAGACCCCTTCAATCACTGAGGGAGCATCCCCAGGGTTGGAGAGGCACATTCCTTTGGGACAGGCTACAAGTTGTAGCTTATCTTCCTGTCCTCCAAGCCAATCCCTATTCCACTTCAGAACATGACACCCTGCCCAATTGGCCAAGTGTTAAGTGATGTGCTTATTCTTGAAAGCAACTTGGGGTGTCTTTTTAAAATGTAGAGAAAACCAAGTAAAGTGACAGTTAAGGAAAAACAATATATAGAATATCAGAAAAGCTGTTTACCCGGAGAATTATTTTCTCCCCATTTTTGTTTTATTTTTACTCAATGACAGAATTTTTAGTTTTATTCCTCATAGCAAAAGGAGAAAAAAAAAAAAAAGAATCCCAGCCCTCAAAAGGTCAAGGCCCCGTCCCCCTGTTGTCGGTGATTTGTTTGTCTTTCTGATAGGTTGAAAATTGTGTAATAAACTTGATGACGATGTCAATCTTTTATACTGCATTGTATTTTTTTTCCTTTTGTAACAAAATATTTTTAAATAATAAATGGGGTGTGAGCTGTTTACGGATTCTGCATTGAATAGATTTGTTGAGGTGTCTGGGCCATGGGTGTGGACTGATGCAGATACTGTGTGATGTAGGGAAACTTCAGGTTCTTAACTAACTTGGTGATGGGCAGTCGTTTCTCCACAGTTGTAGCCGACATGGTGAGCCCCCTAGACATAAAATTTGAACCTTTACTTGTGCCTCTCATGGTTTGTCCTTTCCCTGAGTTAAAGAGCGCTTCCAAGTCATCCTGACCACTCATGTTCTCCAGTCTTACTTGCACATTGTGTTTCCTGTCCTGTGGAGTTCTGGTGGTATCCAGTTTGAAATAAACACCTGGGTGCTAGTACTTAGGTCCTCCATCTACTTAACCATAGGCAAGCAATATGTCCTCAGTCTCTCATCAAAACGAGAATAATTGCTGTTCTGCCTTCGTATTAAAGATGCATTAGGAATCACATAATGAATGTGTTTTGTGAACAGAGTTACCATCTAAATATGAGAAGTAGAAACTAGAAAGCTTAGAAGTACTGAGGGGTTTCCATAAGAGCTCTCCTTTTAAAGCAGTACAGATAAAGGCCCACTGGCAAAGTAGTCATATCTTAACAATTTACTGTTTGGACAAATATGACAAGAGGGGTTAAGTACTGAAATGCAGGTGTTGAGCTAGTCCCTAAAACTTAGTATCTAAGCCTGAATGGAGGAATTAGATTCAGAATCCACAAAAATCAGGAATGCATCCATAAAGTCACTTGGATTGTTTTGTGTGTTTTGGTTTTTGTTTTTTTTACATGCACATATTAGTGCATGTGTGTGTGTCTGCCTGTCTTCATACACACAGGCCTACGTCTAGAGGTCAGGACAACTTGCAGACTTTGTTCTCGATTACCATGTGGTTCCTGGGGAATCAGGCTTGCCACCTTAACCCACTGAACCATCACACCAACCCTTTTGTTTTTTAAGACAGTCTCTTACATCTTAGGCTGACAATGAACTGATCCTTCTGCTTCATCTCCCAAAGTGCTGGGATTATATAGGTATACCACCATGCTCGGTTAGGTCACTTTTTTTAAGTGAAGTAAGAATAGGCTTACATGACAGAAAGATAAACTGCAGACCAGATGTGTACTGTTATTGGGGGAAAAAAGGAAATTCCTTGGATGGGCTAGATTTTCTAGTGCCTCACTATTGAGATGTGTATTCTCACATTGGGGTCAATGGTCACGTGCATGTCAGTTACCTGCTATGCTTGCTAAGTACCAGGTTTGCTCCATCCACCTATTTAACATTCAGCCATGTGCTTTTTATGCCCTCAGACTTTGTACCGTCTCAGAACATTGGTGTCTCCAGGTCTGTAAAGTAGCTTGCCTCACTCTCACAAGCATAGCTTTTAGCCACGTTAACTCCCTAGGCCAGATGATTTCAGCACTGAAAGGAATGAAGCTGGAGGATAGTTTAAGGTCATGCTGGACTAAGTAGAGAATCTCTGTCTCAAAAAAAAAAATGAAGTCAATTCAGGCCAGATAGAGTGGTATACCTATAGTCCCAGCACGCAGGAGTTTGAAACAGGAGGATCATTTGAAACTACCTGTAAACGCTCCCCCATCTTAAAAAAAAAAAAATTGTAAAAACATGTATTGATTATAGTGTTTGCTTCACGATCACAGTAAAATGCTGTGGTCTACAGAAAAGCTAGAGCTCAGTCTTGAGATGGGGCCCCAGGCTAGTCTCAAAGCTGTGACCCTCACCCCTGCTTCCAAAGTGGTGGGGACTAAGGTGTCCCACCACATCCAGTCACTGTCTTGGTTTCTCTTGTGCATGACTATTCAAGTGGCTCCAGCAGCATGAAGAACAAGGAGCCACCCATGGCAACCAGTGGACTAAGTTTCCACATAAGTGTGAAGTGAAATGATGTCCTACTCAGCCATTAAACTCATCCTCAGTGGCACTGTGGGTGTATACCACTGTGCCCTGGCTGGGTCTCTATTTATAGTTCACTTTGTACATGTTGACTTGTAAGACAGGCTTAGAGTTCCATGGGTGCTTTTACTTCTCACCTCTAAGCCTACAAAATGGATGAGTACAGTCTCAAAAGCCCTTCTGAGGCACTTGAGAGATGGCTGTGGTTAAGAGCACTGGCTGTTCTTCCAGAGGACTGGGGTTCAATTCTCAGCACCCACAGGACAACTTAAAACTAAACTGTAACTCCCAGTTCCAGGGGATCTGATTCCTTCACACCAGTGCACATAAAGTTAAATTATTTAAAATGTATCTTAAAAATTTTTTTTAGAAAGTCCTTCTGAATTTTAACAATTAGGTGTAGAAGCCACTTCCACTTAGCTGATCTTTGTTCATTTGTGCTCCTGAGAAGGGGGCTGAAACCAGTGAACATCTAAATGAAATCTGGAAGTCACGGAGAATGGGTTCCTCTCTATTCTAGGCCACTAATCAAAGCAAAGCTAGAGAAAGCAAATGTGAGAAGCAGAAAGTTGATGTTCAGTGAGACAGGAGATAGAAACATCAGGAGAGTGCCTATTAGACATTTTTGTTATTTTTTGTGGTTGAACTTTCATCATAGACTCAAGGACAACTAGGAGGCAAGGGCACAGAGAGGAGAAAACAAAAGCATCAGTGCTTTGGGCTGTGGAGCCCATAGAATGACAGCCTTAAGAAAGTTAAGAAAGGGGGCTGGAGAGATGGCTCAGAGGTTAAGAGCACTGGCTGCTCTTCTAGGAGGTTCTGAGTTCAATTCCCAGCAACCACATGGTGGCTCACAACCATCAATGAGATCTGGTGCCCTCTTCTGGCATGCAGGCAAAACACTGTATACATAATAAATAAATCTTTTTAAAAAAAAAGTTAAGGGGCTGGAGAGATGGCTCAGTAGTTAAGAGCACTGGCTGCTCTTTCAGAGGACATGGGTTCAATTCCCAGCACCCACATGGAAGCTCACAACTGTGACTCCAGTTCCAGGGGATCTGACACCCTCACACCAATGCACATAAAATGAGTTTAAATAAAACATTAATAAAAGAAAGTTAAGGGGGAAAAAAAACAGGCTTAAAAGGCAGCATAAGAAAACAAAAATCTTCCAGGATCTGTCTGACACAGAAGATTGACCTCAAGGCTTCCTACAGTGGACTCTTTCACAACTCCTGGTAGCCTCCTGGAATAAAATACATGGCCATATTCAGCACTGACCAATAAATGTTCCTTTTCAGCTAATTCAAGGAAAAAGGTTTTGGTCAGTTTTTGAATATACTTCTTGCAATTTCTAATTATACGTGGCCTATGCGGGAAAGAACTGAGACAGCAAACCTGGGGCAGCAGTGGAACATTTACCCAGTCTTTAAAGAAGACAAACACCATGGCAATGCCTGTTGGGATTCAGGCTGCAACTTGGGTATGGGGGGGGGGGGGGGTAAAGATTAGTGGGACACTTTCATCACTACCTCTGTGTCGAAGTTTACCACTAAGCAGCCTCAGAACACACTGCTGGGACAGCCTCTGCCCTCACTTAGAAGAGATGAAACTTAAAGACAGGTGTCATATAGAAAAGAAAAGACAACCAGCCCCACGTGAGAAAATAATTTTTATTATAAAACCATGTTTTCTTCATGATCATAATAGAAAAATACTATGAACTACTAAAAGGGGGTTCTGGATCTCCATCTCTGAGCATGGAGGGTAGAGGGTATTTGAATCAGCCCAGGAGCCCATCATCATGACTTTTCGTGCTCATGCAGGACAGATGTGGTACATGTACAGGGTGCTGTGGCTCAGGTCCTACTGGAAGCCCAGCAAGCCTAGATGGTCCACACAGGGAACTCTGGCCATGATGACCAAGGAAGAAAACTTGAGGTCAGTAGGAAGCTGTTAGACCAAGATGGGGACAGCCTTGCCCTTCCTTGCCCTTCCCTACCACAAAATGTCAGTGTCTTCTGCTGATGATCCTGGTTTAAAGACGATGCCACTGACCTCAGGTAGGTGCTCAAGGCCCAAATGTCTGTACTGAGGAAAAACCACACCGGACCTTTCCCAGGCCAACTTGACCTACCCCTTTTCACAATTGTGGCTGAAGTGCCAGAAGGATAAGTGTTGTCACCCTGATGGGCTACCAGTTGGGAGTTCTTGTACTTCAGATCCTGTCCATACTAAAGGCAGAAAGAAAGAAACTGTTAAAAGACCAGTGAGTGGGGCTGGAGAGATGGCTCAGCAGTTAAGAGCGTTGGCTGCTCTTTCAGAGGACTCAGGCTCAATTCCAAGCTCACAATTGTCTGTAACTCAAGTTGCAGTGGATTTGAATCCCTCACACAGACATACATGCAGGCAAAACACCAATGCACATAAAATAAAAAATAATTACTTAAGCCGGGCGGTGGTGGCGCACGCCTTTAATCCCAGCACTCGGGAGGCAGAGGCCAGCGGATCTCTGTGAGTTCGAGGCCAGCCTGGGCTACCAAGTGAGTTCCAGGAAAAGCGCAAAGCTACACAGAGAAACCCTGTCTCGAAAAACCAAAAAAAAAAAAAATAAATAATAATAATAATAATAATAATAATAATAATAATAATTACTTAAAAAAAAAAAGACCATTGAGTAACAACTATTAGCTTGAACTCTGTATATTTCAAGCTTCTTTACTCCAAAGAAACAGAAGACTATCTTCCTTAAAAAAGAAACTTTTGGGACTGGGAAGATAGTTCCGTGGTAAAAGTATTTGCCACCCAAGCATGAAGACCAGCACCCATGGAAGGAGAAATGAGATTTCTGGGGTAAGCTGGCTAGCTTGGCTAGCTGGATTAGCCAAATCGGAGAGCTTTGGGTTCAAGTGAAAGACTCTCCAATATATAAGGTGGAAAGTGATTGATGAAGACATCTGATATCACCCTCTGGTCTGCACATGCACACATACTACACACCTACCTACCTACCTGGACATTTGTGTATACACAGGTAAACATACATATGCAGCCCACACACAGACAACCTTCCTACCTACTGAAAGTAAGGAAAGCATCCCCACAGACACCCCCTCAAATCCAGTTTTCTACACTTTGCAGGCCTTTAAAGAGCAATGCATCCATCCCTGAGTGGGGAACCCAGCCCTCAGCAGTGATACCTGGAGAAGGTGGCCAATGTGAGCATTTCAAGCAGCAGCTCTGAGCCACAAAAGAAGAGCAAGATGCTGTTCATGATAGCTTCCAGGCGAAGCACATAGGTCTGCAGCAGCAGGTAATAGGAAGCCATCATGGCAGACGGAAAGGTCAAGGCCACACTAATGCCAAGGGGCATCTTTCGCTGGCAGAGGTTTCCCTTTGTACCTGTAAAACACAGCCCCCAGAGTCACCTCCAAGTGGTGACTGCTTTCCCTGGCAGTCTGTTATTTTCTCCTCAGGAAGTGTCTGGATGTGACAGATACGAGTGTCATATTTAAAAGTGAAGTCCCACTGAACTAAAACTTTGAAGCTTCAGGGCGTTACATGACTGAAGTCATTTACTCCAGAAGCCCTGCTTCCATTCTGACTCAACCCAGGGAACAATGGGATTCTGCATTAAAAAAAAAAAATGGGGGAAGCAAAGACAGGTGTGGGTCTGTGGTGATACACTGTGTACCCTAATAAATTTGCCTGAAGATCAGAGAACAGAACAAGCCACTAGATTAAACATAGATACCAGGCAGTGACACCTTTAATCCTAGCACTCGGGAGGTGGAGATACATCTGGACCTCTGTGAGTTCAAAGCCACCCACATGAGATTGACTCATTCTAGGAGAGAAGCCAGTGGCACACACCTTTAATCCCAGCACTAAGAAGGAAGTGATACAGTGGGTGGAGAAAGGTATATAAGGTGTGAGGAGACGGGAACTAAAGGCTTTTCGGCTGAGGAACCCCTTTCAGCTGAAGCCCTTTTGGCTGGAGTTCTTTCAGACTGAGGAGTTAGTGAGTAAGAGGTGGTGGCTGTGGCTTGCTCTGCTTCTCTGATCTTTCAACTTTCATCCTGATATCTGGCTCTGGGTTTTTATTAAAAGACCATTTTAACATTCGAACAACATGGGTCTCTTGAGTTTGAGGCCAGCCTGGTCTATACTGAGAGTCTACGACAGCCAAGGCTAAGGTGTCAGAGTTGAGAGTTCAAGATCATCCTGGTCTCCTTGATTCAAAAAATCAAAACCAAAGTGTGTGTGTGTGTGTGTGTATAACATATGCATTTGTAACCATATGTATATATACAACAACTTATAAAAATTTTGTATGTAAAATGTGTCTACAATGTATGTGTGTATACATACACTAAAAACTTTTCAACTAACATGGAAAATAATGTAAGAAAATATAGAAAATTAAAAATATCTGTTACTTGGGGCTGGAAAAATGGATGGCTCAGAGGTTAAGAGCCCTTGCTGATTTTCCTGAGGACCTAGGTTCAATTCCCAGCACCCACATGGCAGCTCAATAGTCTGGAACTCCAGTTCCAAAGGATCTGATACCCTCCTCTTTTTTCCTTGTAATTCTTACTTGTGTGTTTATGTGTTCACAAAGGCCAGAAGACAACATTGGATCCTGGAGTTGGAGTTACAGGCAGTTATGAGTTGCCTGATGCTGGGAACCAAACTGGGGTCCTGCAAAAGCAGTAAGCCATCTCTCTAGCCCAACATCTTCTTCTGACCTCTGTAGCCACCAGGCAAAACATTCATACACATAAAATAATTTTTTAATTAAAAAAACGTGTGTGTTCCAAAAGACAAATATGGATACTGTAGGTTGTTGGTACTGCCAATGTAATATGTGAAAAAAAATCTTGCCTTGTTTCAGCTTGCTTTTCTTTAGTGACTTTGAGCACATTAGCAAGTTTTGTCTTTTTTTGATACAGGATCTCATTATGCAGCCCTGACTGGCCTGGGACTCACTATGTGGTCTTGAATGCCCAGCGAGCCCCTTGCCTCTGCCTGGGAGTACTGGGATTAAAGGCATGTGCCACCATGCTCACCTTGGCAAGGTTTTTGATCCTCTATAATGACTTAGGTGAATTGACTGTTAGTATCCCTTTACCATTTCCCCCTCTTGAGTTTGTACTTTAACCTGTTTTCAGAGATGATACATTCTAAGTAATAAGGGTTTTTTGCTCTGTTTCTGGGGTTTAAAAACTTCTACAGAAATCCTTGTTTAGAGAAGTAGAGGGAATCTTAGAGCTCTTTAGGCATGCTTTACTTTCCCAAACAAAGCAAGAAGTAAGAACTCTTGTAGCAGTCAGGCAACTGGAAAGGAATGATCTAAGATCAAATGCTACTGCCGTCCTCTAGCCCCACTTAGAAACACACAGGTAAATCTTGACCTAAAATATGAAGCAGTAGCTTAAAGCTTCAGGGAAGAAGTAATGGGATATATTACCAGATCCAACCTCTGATAGTGAGTCTAGGTTATATTCTTTGTCTTGTTAATCAAGTTACAGGCTCCAGCATGTCTCATAAGGAGTGGAAATATTTTCTGGACAATACTTACCAAAAAACAGTCTTATTACTTCAACGCCAAGATAAAGGAACAGCATCACCACATCCAGGACTAGGTTGGCTGTTGGGTATGGCAGCAAGAGACCTGCTGGTGTAAAAGCCAGAGTCTGCAAACACCACCTAACAGTCCCCACAAGGACTGCCACACACCCAGGAACAACACGGACACCAGTCTTAGCTTCCCATGAACCAGTTATCGAGGTGTGGGTTGTTACAGCTGCAGGCTTTTTTACTAAGTGTGGGGATTCTACTCCACCAAATGACTGAATTATAATGGTACACAGATCTGAATATTTCATCAAAGAGAGATGGGGAAGAGTCAGGATGGAGAAGCCCACATTTCCCAAACTCAAGAAATTTCCTACAGAATCATTCTAAAGCCATCCCTTGGAGAGACCTCTGCCTTGCAGTGAAAAGAGATGCTGCAGGGCCAGAAAAGAATGAAAGGTTTTTGGTGGGAGGTGGTGCTCGACTAAGGTGGTTAAGGGCTGCTGGGGCAGAGGCAGTCAAGACCAGCCTTACCTTTATACAGGAAAATCAGGAGCTCCAGAAGGAAATAGGTCGCATAGTACCACCCATTCAGAAAGAACAGGACTTCCAGAGGTGTTGAGGACAACCTTTTATCTGAAAAGAGCAACACAAAGAATAGGCAGAAGGGCAGCTGGAGTTCTACTCCCTGTATGGTTCTGTGTAATCTGAAGAAAACACAAGGTCATGGTGAATGAGGGAGAAACTTCTGATTGCTTATGAAGTGAGAGTATTGATGTGAAGGGGTGGCCTTCACCTCCTTGCCCAGGAATTACTTTCAGGTCGACTTTTCTGGCAATTCAGCTATCATCACAGCTGAGAGGCACCTCAAAGATCCAACCCTGTCACTACTGAAGGGGAAATTGGGGCGCAGAGACCAACAGCGTGTCTGTCCAAGGCTAGAGGATTCGTAACTGAGCAGTCTCAGAATAGGGCCAGCCCGGGATTTTTAAGGGTACAGTATCCGACTTCTATACATGCGGGCACTCGGGGTGGTCAGGGCAACGCAAGCCCCACTCGGACAAATGAAGAATGAGACCCCCAACTTTTAAGAATGGGGTATTAGGTCGAGCTCTGGAGAGCAGAGAGGTGGAGGGCCTGGCAGGTACCGATGGGACAGGGGGCAGAGACACACACCTCCGGAGTCTCACCTCGCGGCGCCATGTTCAGTCCCCATGGAAACTGCGTACGCGGCAGCTCCGGGAGCAAATGTGGCGGGGCCGGAAGCGCCGCTCTGCCTGTCCGTGCCACTCTATGACCATCGCACCGGCTGCGCACGCGCGCGGAAGAGCATTCGCGGTCAACTCCCTGCTGAGGTCTGTGGGAGGGTGATGATTTTGTACGAAGCCGGAGTCCAGAAGACCCAAGCAGCTCTCGAACTCTGTTCCCCGCGCCCTGGCGTTGGGCCTGAGTGGCCGGGTGGGGTAGTGTGGTCGGAGGATCGGCCCCGGCCCACCATTCTTCTTTCCCACTGCTTTGTGCAAAACAAACGCCTATGGCACTGCCCTGCACTAGGCTTGCCTGGGGGCGGTTGGCGTAACACGATACTACTGGAGAAACCAGAACCGTCAGAATGCCCTTTCTAGAAGTACAAGGAAAAACAGTGGTGCTATAACGCGATCCTCCTGCGACCCAAAAAGTGCTCGGGTGTTGAGAGACTGCATACACCCAGGCGGGAATTGAGAGGCATTTCCAACAAGCTGAGTATGAACCCTGGTTGCAGTTTGAAGCAGCAAGAGCATGTTGTTGCAGGCAGGGGAGTGGAAGAGTAAGGTTTCTAAAAGGACTCAGGTTGACTCAGCCGGCAAGCCTTAAAGTGTAGCAGGCAGGCAACAAATAACTGGAGAGAGTAACTAACTTGTAATGAAAGTGCTACACCCCTAGCTAGTAGGAGTGTGGGTAAAGACGGTAATTGTTACTTCTCCTCACCTGGAGAGAGAAATTTATGTAGAAAGCCTCCCTCCGCTGCTCCTCACCTCCACCTCTGCTCTTCAGGCCCCTTCACCCCTGTTTTTGCCTTCCACTGGCATATTGGTTTTGTTGTGGTTTGGTTAGACAGGTCTCCCTATGTAGGCCAGCAGGCCTCAAATCTTCCTGCCTTTGCTTCCCGCCAGTACTGGGATTATAGGTGGGTGCCACAATGCTCTGGCTGGTCTTAACTGGAACTTTTAGGGTCTAACAAGGGCCAGGGCAAGCTGAGGCCATGGAAAGGAGCTCTGGTCCTGTACGCCATCTGCACTGCCTTTATACACACTCCTGCTCTGGGCCTTAGATGAAGGGAAGGTGGCCGGTTGTTTTTTTGTTTGTAAATAGAGGGTCTTAAATCACCCAGTCAGTACATACATCTACGTGTGGTGTACACATATATCTCTTTCATGCTACAGTGAAAAGTTCACCCATTGTCAACAGAGATTATATAGTCCATAGCTTTCCTATCACCTGGCTCTTTAAGAAAAATGATGTTGTCCCATGTCAAAGGATGCCATAACTCCATGGGTGCGAAAAGGGGACACTGAGACTGAGTCAGTAAACAGCAGGAATCTCAGAATAGCAGCCTGGTCTCCTGCCCCCAAGTCAGTGAGCATGATACAGTGGGCCCAGATAATGGCACACACAGCAAGTTTGCCAGGGCTGAGGAAACCAGGGCCAAAGACTCAGCATTCTTCTTAAACATTATTGATTGATTTATTCATTCAAATCGTTGCATTTCTGGGCTCTAATCCAACAGTCCCCACAGAGCTGTATCTCTAGTCTTTCAGTACTTTTCTTTAGTAAGCCACAAATAAAGCTGAGCCCCGACCTCTACAGAGGAATAAAATTTTACTATAGTTACATAGTTAGTTGACCTACTTAATTGCCCTATGTACTCAGTATCAGGACCTTTCAAGGCCGTGCACCATTGGTTAGAAATACAAAGACCCATGACAGATTCATTCCAGTATTCACTGACCTTGCTAAACTAACACATTGTTGCTGTGGGCTGTCTTTCTGTCCACTGTGAATATGTGTTGCTCTGATTAGTTGATAAATAAAACTGCATTGGCCTATGGCAAGGCAGCTTAGAGGCAGGCGGGAAATCTAGGCAGATATAGGGAGAAAAGAAAGGAGAGGAGGGAGAGATGCCAGCCTGCTGCCGAAGGAGCAAACCAGTAATGCCACAGCCTCATGGCAACTTATAGATTAATAGAAATGGCTTAAGTTATAATAGCTAGCTAGCAAGAAGCCTGCCATAGGCCACACAATTGGTAATTAATATTAAGCCTCTGAATGATTAGTTTATAAACAGCTATAGGAACTCGGGACTTCGGGGCCGGGCAAGACCGGAGGAAACCTCTGTCTACACATTGTGATGGCAATTCTTTTTTTTTTTTTTTTCTTTTTTGGTTTTTTTGAGACAGGGTTTCTCTGTGTAGCTCTGGCTGCCCTGGAAGTCACTCTGTAGACCAGGCTGGCCTCAAACTCAGAGATCTGCCTCTGCCTCCAGAGTGCTGGGATTAAAGGTGTGCACCACCACTGCCCAGTGTGATGGCTATTTTTGGTTGTCAACTTGACTACATCTAGAATTAACTAAAACTCAAAGGCCATGAGGGACATTTTTTCTTCATTAAATCAATTGAAGTGAGAAGATCCACTTTCCACCCTTTTTTGTTACTTTTTAAAAAAGATTTATTTATTATATATACGGTGTTCTGCCTGCATGCCAGAAGAGGGCACCAGATATCATTACAGATGGTTGTGAGCCACTGTGTGGTTGCTGGGAATAGAACTCAAGGCCTCTGGAAGATCAGCCAGTGCTCTTAACCTCCGAGCCATCTCTCCAGCCCGCTTATTTTATTTTTTGTGATTATAATATAATTACATCATTTCTCCCTTCCCCCTTCCAAACCTTCCTATGTACCCCTCCTTGCTCTCTCTCAAATCCATGGCTTTTTTTTCATGCATAAATGTACATGCATATACATATATATTCCTAATTACAACCTGCTCAAGCTGCGTAATTTTCTTTGTTCTTTCCAGGGCTGACAATTCTGTATGGGATAACTAATTGGTGTGCTCTTCCATGAGGAAGATTATTTCTTCCACTTTTTTTCCTTTAAAACAACTTTTAAATTTAAATATATTTTGATCATATTCTTCCCCTCCCCCAAGTCCTTCCAGATCCTCTCCCTGCCCACCCACCCAACTTTAAGTTCGTTCTCAGAAAACAATCAGAAACGAAATACAACAACAAACACCTCAAACCAAGAAGACAAAATAAAACAACACCCAAACAGAAACAAACAAGAATACCAAACTGTAACCAAATAAAAGCACACACACAAAAAACTGTGGAGTTCATTATATGTTGGTCAACCACTGCTGAACGTGTGGCCTGTCCTGGAGTGGTTGATATACCCAGTGTCACTCCATTGAAGCAAACAGATTTTACCTCTCCCAGCAGATAGGACAGTTCAGTTATTAGCCTTCACTCTGGCTAGGTTTTTCATTCAATCCATTTATTTTTAAAATAAAATAACAAAACTATCACATCAAAGTTGGACAAAACAAACCAACAAAGGAAAATAACCCAAGAGAAAACACAAGAATCAGAGACCCACTTGTTTGCATGCTCAGGAGTCCCATAAAAACCCTAACCTGGAAGCCATATGGACTCAGAGGACCTGGTGCAGCCCCTGCAGGCCCTGTGCTTGCTGCTGCAGTCTGTGAATTCATAGGCGCTTTGCTCAGTTGATTTAAAGAGTCTTGTTTTCTTTGTGTCCTCCATCCCCTCTGGCTCTTATATTCTCTCCACCTCCTCTTCCTTGGGGGTTCTCTGAGCTCTGAGAGGGAGGGATTTGATGGAGACACCTCATTTAGGGCTGAGTGTTCCAAGGTCTCTCACTTCCTGTGTAATGTGGGTCTCTGTTTCCCATCTGCTGCATCATCTCTGATGATGGCTGAACAAGGCACTAATCTCTGAGTAGAGCAAAATATCATTAGGAGTTATTTTATCACTACATTTGTTTTTCTTTCTTTAGAGCAGTACTATTTGGTTTCACACTAGAGCACTGGGCTATCTCAGGTTCTCGGTCACCCAAACAGTGTCAGGTATGAGTTCCATCTTGCGCAGTAAGTCTTAAGTCAAACCAGTTATTGGTTGGTTACTCCCATGAGATTTGTGCCGTTATTGCCCTAGCCTATCTTGCAGGTAGTATACCATTGTAGATAAAGGTGTTGTGGCTGGCTTGGTGTTTGTTTCTTTTTTGATAGCATGCAGAATACCTTCCTGTACCAAAGACACTAGAACATAGGGGTGAAGGCTCTATGTAGGCACCAGCTCCACACTTCCATTGTTCAATGCATTGTATAGGCGTTATCTACAGCACTTTTGATAGGGTGGCCATTTTTACTATATTAACCCTACCAATCCATGACCATGAGAGATCTTTCCATCTGCTGATATCTTCTTCAATTTCTTACTTCAGTGACTGGAAGTTTTTATCATACATATCTTACTTAGATAGACATATCCCAATATATTTTATATTATTTGAGGCTATTGTGGAAGGTGGTGTTTCCCTGATTTCTTTCTCAGACTATTTGTCATTTGTATGTAAGAGGGCTCCTGATTTTTGGGTATGTCATGTATTCATTTTCATTCAATTCTAGAAAGTCTTTGATTTCTTTCTTTATTTCTGTCTTGACCCATTTTTCATTCGATAGAAAGTTGTTCAGTTTCCATGAGTTTGTAAACCTTTTTTTGTGTCTATTGTTGTTAATATTCAGCTTTAACTTATGGTGGTCAGATAGGATGAAGGATATTATTTTGATTTTCTTGTATCTATTGAGACTTGCTTTGTGTCTGAGTATGGGGTCAATTTTGGAGAAAGTTCCATAAGGTGCTGAGAAGAAAGTATATTCTTTTTTTGGGGGATGAAATGTTCTGTAAATATGTCAGATCAATTTAGTTTATAAATAACCTCAGTTAGCGCCAGCATTTCTCTGTTTAGTTTTTGTCTAGATGACCTGTCTTCTGGCAAGAGCAGAGTATTGAAGCTTCCCACTATCAGTGTGTAAGGGTTAATACGTGATTTAAGCTATAGTAGTATTTCTTTTGCAACTTGAGTGGCCTTGTGTTTGGGTGTTGGGGAATATTCCTTTATACTGTGTGAAGATATGTCACTGTGACTGGTTTAGTAAACAGCCCATTGCTAGGCAGGAGGTTATAGCAAGGACTTCTAGAGAGAACTTTGGGAAGGCGGGATTGCCAGCTGGACACAGAGGAAGCTAGACATGCAGGAAGAGAGGTAAAAGTCATGAGATATGCAACAGCATGTAGATTAATAGAAATGGGTTAATTTGTCGGGTGGTGGTGGTGCACTCGGGAGGCAGAGGCAGGTGAATCTCTGTGAGTTCAAGGCCAGCCTGGGCTACAGAGCAAGTTCGAGGACAGGCTCCAAAGCTACAGAGAAACTCTGTCTCAAAACAAACAAACAAACAAAAAGAAATGGGTTAATTTAAGTTATAAGAGCTAGTTAGAAACAAGCCTAAGCTAAAGCTGAGCTTTCATGATTAATAATAAGTCTCCGTGTCATTTTTTTGTGAGCTGGCAACTCAAAGAAAAATCCATTTATGTTTGGGACATAGATATTAAAAAGTGAAATGTCATCTTGGTGGATTTTTCCTTTGATGAGTATGTAATGTCCTTCCCCATCTCTTCTGATTAGTTTTGATTTGAAGTCTATTTTGTCAGATATTAAAGTGGCTACACCAGCTTGTTTTTAGGTCCATTTGCTTGAAATATATTTTTTCCAACTCTTTACCTTGCAGTGATGCTTACCCTTGATATAATGGTGTGTCTCTTGGATACAGCAGGATAGATCCTGTTTTCATATCCCCTCTGTTAGTCTGTGTCTTTTTATTGGGGAATTGAGACCGTTGATTGTTGGTTCCTGTTTTGTTGTTGTTATTGTTATTGTTGTTGTTGTTGTTGTTGGTGGTGGTGGTGGTGGTGGTGATAGGTGTGTGTGTGTGTGTGTGTGTGTGTGTGTGTGTGTGGGTGTGTGTGTGTGTGTGTATGCATGCGCTCACTCATGTTCACTTCTCTTCTTTGATTTTGTTGGTCTGGGATTATTGATTCCTTGTGTTTACTTGGATGTAGTTAACCTCTTTAGTTTACTTTCTAGCACCTTCTGTAGGGCTGGATTTGTAGATATTGCTTACATTTGACTTTATCGTGGACTGTCCTATTTTCTCCATCTGTGGTGACTGAAGTCTGAGCTGGCATCTGTGGTCTCTTAAGAGTCTGCAGCACATCTGTCCAGGCCCTTCTAGCTTTTTAGAGTCTCCCTTGAGAGGTCAGGTGTAATTCTAAAAAGTCTGCCTTTATATGTTTCTTGGTCTTTTCCCCTTGCAGCTTTTAATATTCTTTCTCTGTTCTGTATATTTAGTGCTTTGATTATGTATGTGCTAAGGGGACTTTCTTTTCTGGTCAGGTCTATTTGGTGTTATGTATGCTTCTCGTACTGTGATAGGCATCCCTTTCTTTGGGTTAGGGAAATTTCCTATGATTTTATTGAGAATATCTTCTGTGACTTTGACCTATGTTTATTCTCCTTTTTCTATTCCTATTATTCTTAGATTTGGTATTTTCAGAATGACCCAGATTTCCTGGGTGTTTGTGTCTGGAATTTTTTAGATTTAATATTTTCTATGACCAATGTATCCATTTCTTCTATTGTGTCTTCAGTGCCTGAGATTCTTACATCTCTTGTATTCTGTTGATGAAGCTTGCCTCTGTGGTTCCTATTTGAGTTCCTAACCTTTTCATTTCCAGATTTCCCTCAGTTTGGGTTTTCTTTGTTGATTCTATTTCCACTTTCAGGTCTTGAAGACTTTGATTCATTTCCCTCCACTGCTTGTGTTTTCATAGATTTCGTTAAGGGATCATCCGTTTTCTCTTTAAGGACCCCTGTCATATTCATAAAGGCTGTTTAAGGGTTTTTATTTGTGTTTCAGCCCTGTTGGCATATATCAGGGCCTTTTGTGGTAGGGTTGCCGGGTTCTTGTTGAGACATATTGTCCTGACTGTTACTGTGTTTTTACTCTGGTATCTAGGCATTTGGGATTGGGAAGATTGTAATTCTAGGTGCTGATATCTGGTCTTGCTTTCTTTGGTGTGTGTTTTGTTCCTTGGTTTCTATTTCTGTTCTCCCTCTTAGCTTAGGAGAGTGTGGTGGCTGTGTGTTGCCTGTAGAAAAATCTTCTGGGGTCCTGATAGGTGTGGGCACTGGGGGTTCAGGTAAAATGTGTTTCTGGGTATTGGGACCTGAGACTTAGGAATGGGGATGGGCTGGGGGCAGTGAGGGACTTTATAAGAGGGAGAAAATCAGGGTGTTCCACCAGGATCTGCTTAGTTACTTCCCCGGGAGAGGGGACAGAGAGTGAAGAGAGGCCACAGCAGAAGACCTGCTACAGAGCTGGGGATGAGACAGAGGGATTGATGGAAGAATGGAGGGAGAGGCGAAGATCTCCAGTTAGCCTACTTGCTTCCCTGGTCAGAGTGGCCTGTAGGTTCCCAAGGAGTGCCTGCTGGAGTTGGGGGCTGGGACAGAGCAGTGAGTGGGGGGAAGGAATTCTGGAGGGGAAGATCTGTGTGATCCCCTGGAGGTGGGTGCAGGAGGGCAAGGGAGGCTGCAGGAGGGGAAGGGAGGCTTCGGGAGGTGTTCTGCTGCAGATCTAGGGATGAGGCTGGGGACCCGGACTTGGAGGAGCAGAGAGAGGTGAAGATCTGCAATTAGCTTAACTGCTTCTCTGCCCAGCAGGCCTGTTGGGAAGACCCATTTCTAATCTAGGTTTTTGAGGTGGGAAGATATACTTTTCATCTGAGCCACATCTATATAAAGGAAGTGAAAGAAGGACACTTGCCTTCTTTGCCTGCTGGCTCGTGATCTCACTAGAACTTCCATTCCTTCCCTGGTATTAGAGTCTACCTCTTCAGGATTCTGGTGTACACTGAAAACCAGCTAAGACAGCCAGCCTTGTGGACTGAACCACTGCTGGGTTCTTGAACTTTCTGTTGGTAGGCACCCATTGTTGGACAACCTGTAAACCATTCAAATAAATCCCATATAGATAAACATTCATTCTGGAAGTTCTGTTCCTCTAGAGAACCTTGACTACTACACCCATTATTTTAAATAAGTTTTAGTAGATTTTTGTTGTTGTTGTTGTTTTTGAAACAGGCTTTCCTATAACTGAGACTGGCCTTGAACTTGCTATGTAGCTAAAGAGGGCTGTGAACTCCCAATCTTCCTGCCTCCACCTCCTTAGGGATTAGATAACAGGAGCATACCAGTCAACTCTTGATTTTTAAAAATATTTTACACTGTGTGTGTGTGTGGTAGGGGGTGACAAGGTCTGTGCTTTTTCTTAGTGAACCACTGAAACTAGGTGTGGTCTTGAGGACTACTGACATTTATATGTTATCTCTTTTTTTAAAGATTTATTTATTTGTTATGGATACAGTGTTCTGCCTGCATGAATGCCTACACGCCAGAAGAGGGCGCCAGATCTCATTACGGATGGTTGTGAGCTACCATGCAGTTGTTAGAAATTGAACTCAGGGCCTCTGGAAAAGCAGCCAGTGCTCTTAACCTCTGAGCCATCTCTCCAGGCCCATATGTTATCTTTTTAAAGGTTTGTTTGTTTTTTATAGTATGTGCCTGAGTGTCTTCGCCTTTGTGTATGTGCACCATGTGCAGTGTATGAGGAAGCCAGACGAGGACATTGGATAT